>NC_087515.1:82059261-82359261 GCF_963921805.1 Phalacrocorax carbo | reverse complement strand
GCTGATATTCTACACAATCAAAATGTTTTCAGAGAAAAGGAGTCTTGAGCAGAGTTATCAGCATACAAAGAGGTAAAAGACAATGCTACAACCTAATTTTTGTATTATTATTATTATTATTATATTAAGAATATTAGAAAAATATTTAAAGTACTTTAGACACAACTTCACTCTAGTCTCCAAATATCCTAGAGTCTCCAAATACCTCAAAAATCACAAAATATGATTGAAATGTTGACTAATTTGAAAGCAGTGTCAAAACTCCTACTTCAGAGAAATCAGGATTTTGTCCAATACATTCCCAAATGTGTACTGATACAATATTAAAGGCAAAATAAGATACCAGCCTGCATTTAGGTGTACAGGAGCAATTGTGCTTTTTGTCATATTTTAAAAGATGTGTAAGAAAAGAAAGGGTCACTGAGGTTGACTCGTCAGACATCCAAGACCATTGCTTTCCAACCTCAGATATGTTAGTCTCCTGTTCCCTTCCAGTCTTGCCTCTTTGCCTTCCTACAAGCACCTCTGACACTTTCAAATTTCTTTTCAAAACCTTTTTCTTCTGGCTTTCCTATAAATTGTAGTTCTAATTAAAAATAAAGTTACTCAAACACCTCATCTCCCCAGTTTGTATCCACCAAGATAAACACGCTAGCTTTTCATGTGACTGTAATCTAATTGTCCTTCTCTTCATTTACTACCCCTCTCTGTCCCCTGCCTGTGTTATCTCCTCCTGTTGTTCTTGTACTTGCCTAGACTGTAAGCTCTTAGGGGGCAGGGAATCTGTCTTTGATTTGTTCTATGTAGCACCATGAACTATGGAGCTATATAAATAATAAAAAAGTAGATCTTCTTAAATGATGTTTGAAGTAATAGTGATCTGATTGACTGCCAGTCTAGTAATATATTGTTTTAGGTCATTGCCTGAAATCCTAATCACTACAGCAATAGAATAATCAAAAAATAAAAATAATAAAACCAACACAAAGGAGCTATCACACTGATTCATCTTACTGGAAATTTCCCTATGTGGTCAGGGTATAGAACACCATGTTCACATATTTCTATAAATGTTTTAATAGGAAATCAGCTACATTAAAAACGGGAAAACATGAAGTGTTATATGGAGGATGAGCTTTGCAAAAGAGAACTTTTAATTGGTTTAAGCTTGGAAAAGCTATGATTAAGCAGTTTGTTAATTTAAACAACAGGCACCTTGCCTTCCTTCATTGTATCTGCCCACTTAGATCAACAAGTTTCTCATTGTCAAAATCTATGCTAATCCTTTTTTATTATTTTATGAACATCACTAGACATCTTCTATGAATGATAATTTTAATTAAAACTAAAGAAATACTTCCTCTTGTTCATATCGAACAACACTAGCTTTCTATGACTGCTGAAATGACAGAATTGTGGGAATTTGAGAAAAATGCTGACTTGAGATAAATGAAAAGAAGCAGTGCATCTGATCTTGTGGACAAACATATCATCATTCTCTTTTACCTGTTTCTTCTTCAAGGAATGCCACTCTGTAACGATGAACTTTATTTTTCCAAATATTGAAGTGTACACTGGAAATTATACATCAATAAGTCTTTCAAGAATTCTCAGAGCCAAGAGAATGCATTTGTTTTCTTGTCATATAACCTATGCCTAGTTTTTCCAACTACTTAGGGAATCTAACATGAGCTAAAAATAATGGAAAGATCTTAGAGTTCCTTCTTTGCCATGACTGTAGGAGTTTTGCTTGGAGGAAATAAGAGACTCAGTCCTACATTAAAATTACCTGAAAAATTATATGAAAACATTGAAGATTGATAAAGGTTTGAACTGTTGATAATGTTCCTTGGGCTACATCATCTATCACAGATCAGATCTGTAGAGATTTGGTTTTGAAGGTACAAGTTCAAACCTTATGATAGATTTATGCCAAAGGTTGTCTCTTGCCAGTCTCCCACAAGACAGCTGCTGGCTGTTAAGCCCAGGGAATGGAAAGCAACCTAATATAGTGATGGTAACCATATCGTTCTCTTTATGCTTTAACTATGCTAAATGGCTGGGCGATTTAGCCTCAGGCAGACCAACAGAAATTTCTGATATGTACATCTGCTATCCCATTCTATGCTTTAATGCCTATGTTAAAAATGTTCATTTGTGTTAAGTAAAAATTACTTGTGGCTTATCATAGACTCTTAAAGAATCTTAGACTCACAAAATCACAGAATCATTGAGGTTTTGAATCGCTGAGTTTAGTGAATTATCCAGATGGAAGGGTCTTCTGCACGCTGTTGAGTCCAATGTCCCTGTTCAAAGCAAGAGCAGGATCAACTAAAGATTGCCCAGGGTGTTGTCCAGCTAGGTTTTAAATACTTCCGAGGATGAAGACTCCACAACATCTCTGTTTCCAGTGTTCAGTTATACTTCCAGTGGAAAAGATATTTTTCCCTTCACATTTAAAGGTAATTTCTTGCATTTCAGTTTGTGCTCACAGTTTATCATCTCACTGGACACCACTGAGAGTCTGGCTCCATCTTTCCTCCATCAGATTCTGCTGAGCCTTCTATTCTCCAGGCTGAGAAGTCCAGGAGTCTCAGCATCTCCCTATATGACAAGTGCTCAATCCCTTAATTATCTTTGTGGCCCTTTGCTGGGGGCCATACTCACTCTGTTATGTCCCTGTCTCTCTTGTACTGGGGACCACAGAACTGGACCCAGAACTCTAGATGTGTCTTACCAGTGCTGAGTAGAGGGAAAGGATTCCTTCCTTGGCCTGTTAGCATTGGGCTTCCTACTGCAGCCAAGGGTTCTGTTGCTCTTCTTAGTTGCAAGGGCACATTGCTGGTTCATGTTCAGTTTGTTGTCCACCAGGACTCCCAGATCCTCTCTGCAAAGCTGCTTTCTAGTTGGTTTGCCCCTGGCCTGGGCTGCTGAATGGAGTTATTCTTCGCCAGGTGCAGAACATGTAATTTCTCTTTGTTCAACTCCATGTAATTCCTGTTGGCCTATCTCTCCAGCTTGTTGAGGTCCCTCCAAATAGCAGCACAAACATCTGCTTTCTCAACCACTCCTCCTTTGAGTAATATGCATACTTGCTGAGGACGCCCTCTGCCCCATCACACAGGTCATCAATGAAGATATTAAACAGTACGAGACCCAGTATTGACCCTTTGGGTACCTCACTTGTTACTCGCCTGTGGCTGGACTTTCTGCCACTGATTACAACCCCTTGACCATGACAGTTGAGACAGTTTTTGATCTACCTCACTGACACTGACCTGGTCCAATCTTCATCAGTTTGTCTGTGAGGTTGTTATGGGGGATAATGCTGAGAACCTTACTAAAGTAAAAATAAACAACATCCATTGTTCTTCCCTCATCTATTAAGCCAGTCTTCTCATTACAGAAGTCTATCGGGTTGGTTAGACATTATTTCTCCTTTGTAAATCCATGCTGACTACTTCCAGTCACCTTCTTGTCCTTAATATTTTTGGAAATGGTTTCCAGAAGGAATTGCTCCATCACCTTCCCAGAGATGGAGATGAGGTTGATGAGCCTGTAGTTCTCTACATCATCCTTATTGCCCTTTGTGAAGGTAGGAGTGACATTTGCTTTCTTCCAGTCCTCAGGCATCTCTGCCAACCATCATCAGCTTTCAAAGGTTATCAAGAGTGACCTCACAATGACATCACTCAGCTCCCTCAGCCTTTGCCAGAGCACCTCATCAAGTCTCATTAACTTATATATGTCCAGTTTGTTTAAATGTTCCCTAACCTGATCCTTGTCCACCAGGGGTAAGTCTTCGTCTCTCCAGACTTTCCCACTGGCCTCAGGGATGTGGCTTTTCTGAAGGCCAGTCTTATCCATTAGGACCCAAAATGAAGAAGATACTGAGTACTTAGCCTTCTCCATCTCCTTTGTCACCAGACCTCCACCTGCAGTCTGCGGCCATCCCACAATTTCCCTAGTATTCCTTTTGCTGTTGATATATCCATAGAAAAACCTTTTGTTGCCTTTCACAATGCTTGCTGGATTCAGTCCGGGTGGGCTTTGGCATTTGTAACACCGTCCCTGCATTCCATGACTGCTTTCCTTGGGATTCTTCCAAGCAGGTCTTGTAATGCCAAAGACCAAATTCTGTTCCCCTGAAATCCAGGATTATGATCCTATGTTTTGCTCTGATCCTCTTTCCTCAGAATCCTGAAGTCCATCACCAGCAGTCAAATGCTGTCCATCACCCTGATTATTCCATGTTTGTAGGTATGAGATCCAGCAGAGAACATCTCTCAGCTACTCCATCACCTGTGTCAGGAAGTTATCATCAAAGCACTGTAGAAATCTCCTGGACTGATTGTGCCCTGCTGTCTTGTCTTTTCAGCAGATATAAGGGTGCTTCTATTCACTTGGAACTCTTATTCAGTAATGAAAAAAATCTTGGCCTCTGCTTTGAAAATAACCAGAAATACATATTTTTTTTCTACAGATTTTTTTTTTTTTTTTCTGATTAATTTCTGAACCTTACCAAAAGAACCACAACTAGATAACTGTCCAGCTGGACTTCAAACTTTAGTAATTTATCCAATTAGGTGTAAAGAAAAAAAAGAAAATTTAATCTCAGCAAATGAGATTAAACAACATTCACTACTTCAGAGTGAGCAGCATGGTGAATGAAAGCAGGAGGTGCACAGTTCTGTTTTGAAACATTTCAGACTGTTTAGTTGCCTCAAAATGGATAGCTATTTCAGCATATGTTATTAACGGGCATGTTTTCTTTTTTTCACTCTGAAAGTTTTGAAGCAGAGTTGCCAGATTTGGGGGGGGGGGAAGCAAAAGCTATTTGTGTTCAAGGTTCATGAGATCTAGCAGCTCTTTCTAGACCAGAATACTCTCCTATGACTCAGTAAACTCTCAGATAGTAGAATTTTAAATGGCAGACTCTTATGAACTTGGTAATTGCAGAAGCACATTTGTAGCTTTAAAATTACCAAAAGAAGTTGAAATAGCTGTCATTATCTGAATCAGTCCTAGATTCAGAAGAAAGTATCCAAGAAGCATGTTGAAGGACAGCTATATTTGTAGTTCTGCCTGATAAAGCTTATCAGGCTTTTTAATTTTATCTTTTGGTTTCTTTCAATTAGTGGCTCTCAAAATAACTCACATCTACTACTAGCTACTTGCTCTGGACTCTTGCTTATCTCTATATATTTTAAGATCAGTACAGTGTTCTACAAGACAGATGATTTTTGGCCAGAATCTATCTTCAGAGAGACAACATATGGCCCTTAGAATCGAAATAACCCAATGATATGCAGGCTATTGAAATTACAAGTCCTCCATGTTTCAGCTCAAAGCTTTCATTTCTTGTGATGGGTATTATATTCAGATTGCTAGACTTCTTTTTCTTTTCTTTATTCCTGCCGTACATGGGTCCATGTTATAGGAATCCCTAGTCTAACATGGTATTCCAGAAATTATCTATGAAGCATAGGGATCTTTTTAGTTTCTACAAGACAGTGAACCAACTCATATTCCATTTGTGAACCTGTGATACCTGCTATTAGCAGTCATGAGTTTCATTATAACAACTCCTTCATTTTTCTTGTAATTTCATTGCCATTTCTCTACCTTTTTGTTTTTTGATTTTTTTTTGTTTTTATTTTTAACCGCTGAGTTCATGCAGAGTGCCTGACAAATGGAATGGTAACAAAATGCAAACATTACATAAAGCAATAAGAATAAGAGGTAAGAGGTTTCTCAGAATGGTATCTATCTTGTCTCCAAGATATTCTCGTCCAAGAAATTTATGTGATGATGTCACATTAACTTGCGTTAAGGATCCAATTCCAGGACACCAGTTGTTCAATGCTTCTTAATGTTTTTAAACCCTCTGTAATATCAAAAATCTGTACTAGTATAATTGTTTTACCACAACCAAGTTAAATCATGAAGCACATCAGCAGTATGTCTGTTATGTCTTTTGCTATTTACACAACAAAATTAATGTGATATGACTAGAAAGATGCTGGGACTTCAGTTTATCTACAAACCTAGCCTATGGGCCTACCAGGATTTCTTTGGAAGCTCGTAAAAAAAAAAACACCACACACAAAAAAACCACAGAGAGTATCATAAATCAATTAGCTATTATTAAAGTGTTGCTCTGAGAAAACACTACAAAGTACCATTATATTTTAAAGGGAAGGTACAATGAAGTATGGTCTTTGTAATAAGCTATCCAGGGATAAATACGTGCTAGGAGTCTGGTTCTAGGATTTAAATGAACCACCCAACTTTCCATCTGTTTATTAGGATGTTGGGCTCTTAAGGCCTTATAATTAATATTGACATCTTTGGCACTAAAAATTGAACAGTGTGAGCTTTGCTTGAATATCCTAAATTCTACAGACTTTGATTTTAACCACTTTTATGTATCTCACTTGTTAGGAAAAGGTTATGAGAACTAGATAGTTGATCCTGAGCCCAGTGAGTCCAGCACCCCATTGGTGGCACAGATTAATTTTTAAAACGGATGCTGTCCCTGGCCAACCATTTTTCATAACAACTCAGTACGAAGGTGAGTGTGTATGCTATAATCATGCCACTTATCTAACATCTTGCCCAGCATAAATGAAATTAATGGGAATTTTTGCAGAATATTTGGACTGGTAAATTACAGGAATAGATATGTATCAGTCCACACTTGCCTGTGTTCCTCAAGGCTTACTCATATATGATATGGCGGGGATTTTTTTCACGAACTATGTATATTGATGCACTGATTGCTACATGAAGCCTACTTTCTTGGTCTTCTAGGCAGATCCATTTTTTGATTTTGCTGTCTCTTTTTAAAGTGACAAATGGCTTTGTGAAGATAAACAGGATAAGCAAATGTAGCTTAAGTTATTTATTTTAAAATATGTTAGGAGATGGATCTAAAAATTATAAATATGACATGAAAATGTAAATATTGATTGATCCATTGAAAAGTTGGCAGTAAGACATTCATTAAAATTCAGTGTATAAAAAGGCAGATAAGATTGCCTATTCTTGAGTGAAACTTTTTTTTAGCTTCTCATTAGCAATCTTTAATCCTATTTCTAAACTTGTATCAATCTCTCTTTAAACCTGTCAGATAACCAGCAAGTGGCTGATAAGAGATTTCATCATTTAATTCTCTTAAATTTTCTTTTCAATATTCTAAATGATTCATAATTACAGTTGACTCCATTTTTGTCTGCTAGCTTAATTACAAAATCCTTGCAGTGTGTCAGTTTCTTTACAGATTTTCAGATAACTAAATTATGGATAAGTTTTGTTATAATTCTGAAATAATGGCTCAAAATTATGGATAATTTTTGTAAAGTTTTCAAAGATGTAACCAATGTCCTTTTTCATCCTGGAGACTGTTAAAACAGCTTGTGGATTAAATTTACTCATATATTTATATATCCATCTGTTGGAGATGCAGATATTTTGTTTGAGTTCTTCAATGCCTGTAAACAAAAATTTTGGTTTATCTCTTCTTGTAATAGTTTTACTTAGTTTATATTTCCAGTGGGGATCTTCATTACAGTGTTTGATTTCCTAACAGGCATTAAAATTTACATCCTCATAATGACCTCAAAGAGTATTGCTTTCCAATTTAAAGAATGGAATAAGTGACACAATGAAAAGTGAGTTGGCTAAACTTAGATAGAAGGTCTGTGTCTGTAGCCTCCTAAATCCTGACTTAATGTGGGTGGATTGTGGCTACATGGCCATTTGAATGCAGTATAAATCCAGGTTGCTGCCAAAAGGAGACATTCTCTTCTTTCTCCATTTTCTAGCCTTTTAACCATGTTCCCGACTTTGGGCCATCATAGGTCTTTTTTTAAAATTGTTATTATTTTTTGGGTTTTGTGGTCATATGATGACTGCTTCTGCAGTAAACTGAGAATGAAAATGTGGGAGGGCAGGCAAGTTTCCAGTCATGAGAAGCCTTAAGTGAGCTATGTATTATCACAACCGACAGCTGTAGGCAATGAGAGCCTTTGATACGGTTCCCCACAGTCTCGTCCTGGAGAAATAATGTGTTATGGCCTAGACAAGTGGTCTGTGCAGTGGGTGGGGAACTGGCTGACAGGCCGCACCCAAAGGGTGGTGGTAAATAGCTCCTTTTCCAAGTGGCAACATGTCACTAGTGGAGTCCCCCAGGGATCGATATTGGGCCCAATGCTATTCAGTATCTTTACAAGTGATCTGGATAACGGCATCAAGTGTAGCCTGATGAAGTTTGCTGATGACACCAAGTTGAGTGGGGAAGTAGACACTCCAGAAGGGAGAGGTGCTCTGCAGGGAAATCTGGACAGGCTGGAGGAGTGGGCCAGCAAGAACTTTATGAAGTTCAACAAGGAGAACTGTAAGGTCATGCACCTGGGAAAACATAATCTGGGAGTGCAACACAGACTGGGATGCACCTGGCTGGAGAGCAGCTCTGTGGAAAGAGACCTGGGGGTCCTGGTGGACAGGAAGCTCAACATGAGCGAACAGTTTGCTGCTGTGGCCAAGAAGGCCAACAGGATGCTGGGTTGCATCAAAAAGGGCATCGCCAGCAGAGATAAAGAAGTCATCATCCCACTCTACTCAACGCTTGTCAGGCCACACCTGGAGTACTGTGTACAGTGCTGGTGCTCGCTGTACAAAAAGGCTGTGGACAGGCTGGAAGGGGTCCAGAGAAAGGCCACCAAGATGGTCAAAGGCCTGGGAAGCTGCCATATGAGGATAGGCTAGGAGAACTGGGTTTGTTCATCCTTGAGAAAAGGAGGCTCAGAGGGGGTCTCATCACCATGTACCAGTACTTAAGGGGTAGCTACAAAGAAGATGGAGACTCCCTTTTTACACAGAGTCACATGGAGAGGGCAAGGGGGAATGGACACAAATTGCTCTTGGGGAATTCTGATTGGACACCATATGGAAATTTTTCACATTGAGGACAGTCAACCATTGGAATAACCTCCCCAGTGAAGTGGTTGATTTGGCCATGTTGGACACCTTCAAGAGTCGTCTGGACAGGGTGCTGGGCCATCTTGTCTAGCCTGCGCTCTTCCTAGAAAGGTTGGACTAGATGATCCCTGAGGTCCCTTCCAACCTGTGATTCTGTGATTCTGTGATTCAATCTAGTCTACCCTTATGTAAAAATCCTTTTTTCCCCAAGTTGAGACAGAAATACTACAAGAACATATTTTTGCATTTGAAGGGAACTGGAGAATGATGCTGGATTCTGTCAGTTGTAGCACAACTTTTGTAACGGGAGGCCTGGCCATGATGTTTCAGGCTGGAGTGTCTGGTTGGCTTGGATTGTGGCCAGCCATCCTATGCACAGCTGTTTTGGGAAGGAGCGTCCAGCAACAGGTGACCTCCCAGCACCTCTGCTAATGGGCACCCAGAGTTACTCTGCACATTTTCCCTGACTGGATGGTTATCAGGGCCTCAAGCTGGCCAAGTCCTAGTTTTCAGCTGTGTTCAGTGTGAGGACTCAGCTCTACCGCTGACTTATTTGCAGCCAGAGTGCTGCAAACGGAGTGAGGAGACTGCGGCAGAACATGGGGAAACCCACAACATATGCTTGTTTTTTGGGACAGAAAAAGATCCTGAAAGAATCACCACTTTGGAATGGCTTTGAATCAGAACTTTTCTTCTCTGGATCGTGTTAAACATAATGTTGTTTTCCGAAACAATCACCAGCTATTAGTAATTTAATTCCTATTTTTTGTAGTGGAACATGGATATGAAAAAGTACAAATAATAAACATTCCTGGGGAAAAGAAAAAAGAAAGTCTCTATAATGCCCAAAAAAGTGTGTTGTTAAATTGCTTGGAGGCACAGTATTTCAGATCATGTTTCATTTTTTATTGTTGCCATTTTATCTCTCCTTTTCCCTGGTATTTATTCTTCTGACTTTCTTTATCACTGTAAGAGAGAACTATGAATTGTGGAAAGCTCACTTTTATTCCATATCTGTTCTTCCTTGGTATCTTCAAATTCTGCTATCCAGACTCTCTCTGGGACAGAAATGTAGCAATACTTATTTTTCTTCAATACAAAGCAGGTGCCTTTTTCGAGTTTATACTGTTCTGCCTGTTATTATTCTTCTAGCTTGAAGAACACTTTTGTATGTTAATAAGGATAGCCTTAGTTTTTCAGAAGCTATATCTCAGTTAACTCATAACAATACTACTTTTTTCCAGACAGAAAGAAAAATCCATGTCTCATTTGTGTAAAAAAGAGCCACAATAGTGACACCTTCTGCAACAGAAACAAAGTGAAAATAATTTGCAGTTGTCCTTGTGAGAATGGAGGACTGTTACTCTGTAGTTCGATTTCTGTGCACAGAAAAAATGAAACCAATGATAAACAGATTTAAACTCTAGTAATAAGTAGCTCTGTTCGGTGACACGGGAGTCACAGTGGAGAAATCTCCAGTAAACACATAATCAGCCAAACCAATTCCACCTGCACTGTAGATGTGTCAGACCCTGATGAAAGTTGTGTTCACTCCACAGAAATCTGCCTAACGGTATGATCAGCCATGTAGTTTTCCATTACAGAAATCCTGATGTTGATTCGGCTTACACCAAAATCTGATTTAATCCCTTATGGTCTCAAGGGTCCTGTTTCATAAATCAAGCTTTGTGCTAAACACAGTTTGCCTGTAATCAAGATTCAAGAACATGGTTGCTGAGCATCCCCATCTCCCTAAAGGATATTAGTCCTTTTTAAGCCCTGCTGTAGGTCTTCTGAAGTGGAAAAGAGAGCCATGTTGACCACAGACTAGAGACAGTCTGCAGACTTCTGCCAAAGGTGTCTGTTGTGGCTGCCAGGGCATGAGACATCACTGCAGAAGCAGCCAGAGCCTCTGCCCAACCGTGAGCTTGTAAGGGAAGGACCTGAAGGTGCATTTGAACCTTCATGATGGTGCTTATTACTTCTTTAGTTAGGACACATACAGGACCTTCACCTTAGAATGGAAACAAAGGGGAAGACAGAAGTTAATAAGATTATGCACATGACCTACAGAATTAATATGCAGAGAAGGCTGACCAGCCTTGATTCCCTCCTCACTTGTCTTTCTGCTTTTCCTCTTGATTTTATTTTTTCTTTTTTTTCCTTTTTTCTTTTTTACTTTTTTCTGTTTCCTTTTTTCTTTCTTCTTTTTTCTTTTTCCTCTTTTTTCTTTTCTTGTTTTTCCTTTCTTCTCCACCCCCCCTCCCTTTTTTCCTTTTATTTTAACCAAGAAAGATCAGTTTTGTATGGTGTACTGTTCTGTTTTGATATCTGTCTGCAAGTTGCATTGTGTCATTTGTAGCTTTTCCTTTTTAGACTGGGTTGCTTGTGCTTCCTCTACTGTGAAGAACATTACATTCACGGAACATTTATTTGGAACTGTGAAGCGAGATTTGTGTAGCTGCTGTGCAAGGAGGGAGTTAGAAAATGAGAGTGAAAAGAAGAATCAGTGTCTAATAATCTGTCTTTGTCTTCATTTTGTTAACTCAATTCTGTGTAAGTATTGTCTGGGGAAGGTAGTAAGTGAGAAAACATGCCATCAAGGGATTTCCTGCAGGAGGAGTCATTACATGATTAAAGGCCCATTAGTGAATAGAACTGGCTTGGTGCTATTTTCATACTTACTGTCTAAAACTATGCCCATTTTAGTGGCAGGGCAATCAAAGCACTGAACTGCATCTGGTATTTTTAGAGGAGTCTGACTCACACTTAAACATTAAAATATATAGGCATATATTTTCATTCAGCTCAGCAAGGCAGGAACAGATATAACGGATCCTCCTCTTTTAAGAATTTCAGCTGCTGAATACATGGTCTTCCTAATCAATGGTCCTGAGGAACTTTTCAGGTGTGAACTGAAGGTCTGATCTCAAACAGCACAGGAAGATAATGTTCGATACAGGATTGAAACATGGGGAGATCTGATTTAGCTTGGATCATGGTGGATAGCACTGCTCTTTGTGCGAGAATTACCACAAGAAAACTGTGCTGAAACCGTTTAAACCCTCACTTGAATGATTTGAACAGCACTTTAAAAATCTATTCTCAGCCCTCATTCCCCAAACGTAAAGCAGCAAAGATCAAGAAGGCTCTTTTCTACAGATTATCCAAAATAGAGAGTATTTCTCAACCCAGCTTTTAACCTTTTGTCATTTTAACTGTAGACAATCCTAAGGATGAGCCTTAAGACTGAAAAGTTCTTTTATTTTTGTTTTTAGCCTTTAACAGCATAATCTGCATACTGTTATGAAGACAGTATTTTGCATATTATACTCTTGGCATTTTGTAAGTATAACTCATCCATGGTTGACCTTGTCCTTGACATTTTTAGTTCTCTGAAATATTTCCTTTTAAATTTCCTGAAATTGTTCCTTTTAAAAAGGAAGGGTTGGCATTTGTGTCTATGATGCTTGTTCTGAGAAGACTCTTTTCTTCAATGAAGCTTGTATGGTTCTGATGAGACATACAAAGGCTAATGAAAATGTGCCACTGAAGCTGCAGAACAGATACTTTTTCTTGGGGAATGATGCTGCACTGTAATGCAGACAGCTGACAACTGTGACAAAATTGCAGTGAAGAACGTTTTAGTAGTGTAAGAAAATGCAGCATCCAGATATGTAAGAACACAGAAGAGAAAGAAAATGGACCAAAAGAAAATTAGTTTAGCACTGTCTCTGCTAATTCACTTTATGTTGGTTTGTAAGCTTCAGAATAAACACTGTATAGCAGTGGCTGTATTTCATGAACACATGGCCAACTAAATTCTGGTCATAATCTTGCCCTTCTTACCTCTCTGCTAGAATGGGGAGAATTACCTCACTCTTTTAACTGTGGGGTTACGTCGGGCTGGCAGCCAGTCGCTAGTGGGGTTCTGCCAGGGATCCATCTTGGGGCCAGTACTCTTTAATCTCTTTGTTAATGACTTGGATGCAGGACTGGAAAGAATACTAGTTAAGTTTGCCAATGACAGAAAACTGGGATGCACTGTGGACACTCTGGAGGGCAGAGAGGCCCTGTAGAGAGACCTGGACAGACTGGAGACCTGGGCAACCACCAACCGTATGAAGTTTAACAAGGGCAAGTGCCTGATTTTGCACCTGGGGCATGGCAACCCTGGATGTACACACGAACTGGGGAATGAGAGGCTGGTGAGCAGCTCTGCAGAGAGGGACCTGGGGGTTCTGGTTGATGGCAAGTTGAACATGGTCCAACAGTGTTCCCTGGAAGCCAAGAGGGCCAACCTGGAGTGTCCTGGAGTGCATCAAGCACTGTATTGCTAGCCAGTCAAGGGAGATGATTGTCCAGCTCTACTCTGTGCTGGTGTGGCCTCACTTCAAGTACTGTGTGCAGCGTTGGGTGCTACAGTACATTAAGGATATAAAGCTACTACAGAGTCTCCAGAGAAGGGCCACAAAGTTGGTGAAGGGTTTAGAGGGGAAACGGTATGAGCAGCATCTAAGGTCACTTGGTTTTTTCAGCCTAGAGAAGAGGAGACTGAGGAGAGACCTCATAACAGTCTACAGATTCCTCATGAAGGGAGGAGGAGGAGGGGCAGGTGCTGACCTCTTCTCTCTGGTAACCTGAGGGAATGGCAGGAAGATGTGCCAGGGGAGGTTTAGGTTGGGTATTAGGAAAAGGTTCTTCACCCAGAGGGTGGTGGAGCACTGGAACAGGCTCCCCAGGGAGGCAGTCATGGCACCAAGCCTGGCGATATTCAAGAAGCACTTGGACAACGCCCTCAGAGACATGGTGTAAATTTGGGGTTGTTCTGTGCAGGGACAGGAGTTGTACTTGATGATCCTTGTGGGTCCCTTCCAACTCAGGACATTCTATGATTTTATATAGAGTAGTTTATTGCTGCCTCTGCAAGCCAGCTACTCTAACCGGCTGTAAGGGGCTAGAAACTTGCCTGAACATTGTTGGCAGGACATTTTTAACCACCAGGGCAACTGAGCAGGACAGTTTAACCACCAAAACCTAATCACCACAGCAACCAGGACATTTTGACCACTGAAATCTCATCACCATGGAAGCTCTACCTGACAGGAACACATATGCATCCTGTTTCCTCAGAGCACATAGTCCTAGTCCTCTGCGCATGCGCCTGGGCCCAGGGTCAACTGACCACATATGGGGGGCTTGGACCCTCTAGACCCTCTAGTGATGGTACAGGGCATAGGTCCCCATCACTGAATGGGAGGCTTGGGTATGCAACGCAATTCCAAGAACAACGGTATAAAAGGCGAAACCAGTGGACACCAGCAGGAAGGGAAGAAGGAAGAAAGCGAACGTTCTCCCACTGGAGTAGAAAATACATCAGACCAGTGGGATGCCACAGATATGTGGTGGTAGCTATCACAACACTCACTCTCTCCCTTTCTCACTCTATTCTCTCTTTCTCTCCTTTTCTTTTGCATACTTGTTGTTGGCCAAATAAAGTGACTTGGCAATTGACTCCATTTTGAGTCTTAATTCTATTTCCAAGAACGTAAAAGAAACCTAGTCACAATAAAACATTTGAGTTAATCAGAAGTTAAGCCTAGCCACCCCCAACCACTCAGAGCTACCTGAGGTTGGTTGGAAAGCAAGGGGGTTTAACCTCTGCCAAATTCAACCAAACAGTGGATCAGGACACTGGCACACAAAATTCATAAGTTCCTCCATTCACTGCCTCTTCACAGAATAAAGGGTAAAATAAAATGTCGTCTTTGCTGTCCTAAGTGTATCTGATTTCCCCCTTGGTCTTCGGTTCATCCAGGATAGGAACATGACAGTCTAACATCAGCCTTCTCCCTGACAAAAGTAACTTAACCAAAGCTCCGTAAATATAACACAAATGAGTTGTGTTCACATTTAAGGCTGGAATAAAATACTTATTTTATTTTCCTAATGTTATTAGTCCTAAATGTTTTTTATGCAAATGTAAGAGAACAAATGTCTTAACTTTGCCAGTCTTTTACTCTACTAAATTTGCAGGCTGAGCTTTCTGAAAAAGCTGGGAAGGTCCCTGACAAAGGGAGCTTTTAGAAGCAAAAAGGCTGTGCTCTGTCTTGGGCTGAGAAACTGGGTTTACAGGTTCTGATATAAAAGATTGCAGTTATAGCACTGAATCAACCTACAAGCAGTTTAACAGGGACAGGCGAGGGAATATGAGCTTGGTGAGTGTTTGAGATTATTAGAGCTTAAAAAATATCCTTTAGACTGTGGAAACCCTGTCAACACTCCAGTAAATCTAAATATAAACTATGCTAGTGAAGGTGTAAATTGAAAATGAAATTGGTAACAATGATTTAAAGAGCTTTGGGATTAATTATTTATGTTGTTTACAGAACTCAAACCCCTGCTATGTCTGTTAGAGAATATATAACAGACATGACATTTTTCCTTACTGCTTCCTACCTTCTATTTTCCTTGCCTATCATTGTCACCAGAGCCTTAGACAAGGAAGACGTGACAGAACTTGCCAAATTCTTTATGTCTAGCTCAATATTCCAGTGTGCATTCCAGAGTATGGAAAAATATTGTTGGAAGAATAATTAACCAGTCAGAGCAAGACACCAGTTCGCTAAAAGGTTTTATTTACCTTTGTGTGCAGCATATAAACTCAAGTGTGTTTAGACCCTAGGTATTTGCAGGAGCCATTTTATAATTATTCCATTTACATTCAATTATGCTTTTTGTGGACTTCAGTGAAACAATTATCATAAGCCAGAGAACAGCCTTTTGGGTAGCTACACAAAAAGCATGTTATTATCATTCACTGTTAACAGAGCAAGATGAGAAAACTGCAACAAAAATAACAGCAACTTGCTCTTGTGCCTTTGGTTGTGGAGGTACTGGTTAAAGGCTCCCTTGTGTGGAGGTTATTTGCTGACAAAGTTCCAGATCATCAGGAAAGTAGGGGATAAATGACACAGCTAATGGTTGAACTTGGATACTCTGAAAAATCAGGCAGACACACATAATATAAGCTGGACAGTGTCACAAGGCAGGCTGGAGTCTTGTGAGGTTTTGTTTCCTTGATACCAGAACCAGTCAGTGACTTTACATGACATACACACCCAACTGAAACCAAGAAACTGTAAAACTTTTGCTTTCTTAATTGCGGGTTTAAAACTGTAATGTATTAAACAAGAAATAGCAAGGGCGTGACACATAATGTGAAGTTCTCTTTCTTCCAATTTTCCTTCACTTTGAAATAAAGGAAAGGTGTGGAAATAAAAGCAGACAGATGGTCTGAATAGCATATAACACAATGAGTGTGGTAGTCGAGATTGTTCTAAGATACATCCTCTTGGGGAGGAATAATACGTGCTGATGTTATGGACTGACTATAACATAAACCCTCATCTTTTTCTGCTTGTGTTTCTGCAGCTTCTCTATACAGGCTTGCAGCGCTAACCTACCAGCCACTTTGACTTTCCATGTATTTTTTTTCATAATATAAATGCAATAAGGTAATTAAAAACATCAACATTTGAGCATTTGATGTGTTGTAAGAAAAACTGAAAACTATTGTTATCTGTAGCAAAGAGTTAATTAAAAAATTTGGTTCCTGGGAGCTGCACACTTTGTCTCTCAAGATCAAGCATTGGGTCTAATGACCGAATTGGGAACGTTGAGTTTTGCTTCAGTGACTGTAACTCTCAATGAGGCAGAAGAGAAAGGTAAACATAGATGATATATTTTAACGCTTGCTGTAGCAGGAATAAGGCACAGAAATAGTTCTGTCTATTGGTTAGCTAGCTGCTGTACAGTTTCCTCTAAGCATTGCAGTACAGCTGCTTTCAGTAAGGGCACACTAAACAGAAATACTTGTAGCAATAAATTTTTCTAGGAAAATGTTTTCTTCTGAAGCATAAATCAGAGTGAAAGGTGGACTCTTAGTAGCTTTCTTCATAAAACTGTGTTTGTGTGGCTAATCATGCTGTCCTATACTAAAAATCACTGGCAGATGGTATAGACCCTCCTACTTTGTTCCACTTGGTGGTCACACAACCTGTCCCCCATGGAGCATGTCCCTCCCAAAGCCACTGTGTTCCTGAGGTGTTGGCTAGCCAGAGATGGGCTCTGTTTCCACAATAACTAAGGTAGTCCTGTTATGTAGAAATACTGCCTGGGGCTATATGAGCTCTGTGAGCTTTCTGGTGATGGAGGTGGGAGAATCCCCATCTGTGGTTAGTGTGTGACCTCAGTTCTCATCTGTGACCAGCCTCCAGTTAGAGGAGGGACAGTAGTGAGGTTTAGCAGGACACCAGGAAGAGGAAGGTCTATTGGCAAAAGTCTCCTTTTAGCTACAGAGCTACATTCTATATTTTTATAGAAAGCTTACAGAACTCCTTAAAATAACTGCAAGTGCTGTCTTGCAGATGAAGAGAAAAGAAATTACTATTTCAATTTCATATATTTGCACCCATGCTTTGAGATGTTCTGAAAAATCTCTGAAGCACAAAATGAAAAAAGTCTAAATCTTAGTATTGGAATTAAACCTGTGATACATCTTAGGAGGCTCTACATATTTTTTCCAGTAAGAAAAACTCACATACCAGGCATTGTAACAAGTTAATTTGTGTTAATGCTGGAACAAAGCGCTGTTTATGTTTAGAAACCTAATATATAATTTTGACACAATCAAAATTATCTGTCACCTATGTGAGAGTTTTTCCCTGCATATGTGACAAGACTGATGGTCTACAGGCATCAGAAACATTGACTGAATACAATCTTTCTAAATTTACATTAAATAAAATACAAGTACTTTTCTATTACCCATGAGAAAAGAGAAGGGAAAATCAAACAAAACAAGGCTAATACGGTATAATGAGACACAATATTGAAATATTCCTAAATATATGCTGCAACATAGTAAATTGAAAAAATAAATTAATCAGGAATTCTATAAATATGAGTAGACTACTGCTGCACAGTATAAGGAGAAAAGGTAACTATGAAGACTGTAATGCAATCTCTTTTAGTTTATAGCTAGGACTGAAGTGAGACCTAAGGACAATGAATTTCAGCAGAACAAATTTTGGGAGTGTGCAGGAAATGATGGGTGAAATTGAATGATTTTGAGTAATAGAGAGAAATTTAAAGTGTTTAGAGATAAAATTCTTAGGCACAGAGATTATGCATGCTGTCTATCAATAAATATAGTGATTGGTGGGTATTATTCTGTTCTTTTTTTTTTTTTTTATATAGCCAATATAGATGAACAGGGAAATGAAAAAATGACCAGCAGTAAGAAAGATGCATACAGTGTGTTAAAGAAAGTTGAGGAAGCTGTTCAAGCACTGGCAAATTGCTTCAGAAAAGAATAGTAGATAGGGCAGACATTGAATCATACTTGAGAGTTTTGAATATTTGATTTGCCTTAGATATATAGAATCTCATCATTTTATCTGACTATGAACACCCTAGTGAATAATTGCTATTATGTTGCAAAAACCATTGCAGTAGACTGTGTTACCATTCTAAGGATTTCTAGGCATTCAAATCAGAAGTATTTCGCTCAGCTGGTAAAGAGATGATTTCCATGATGGTACAAGTCGTGAATTTCTCAGCACCCAGACACAAGACTACATAATCATCCTTTATCTTGTTCTTTCTCTTTCATTTGACCGAAGAATCCTGATTTTGTTTTTTTCCCTGTAGAGCTTCAGCTGAGTGAACAGGGGATGAGACAGAAGAAGCTGAAGGGTGTTGCCTTCAAGTTGTACTATTTTCACTCTCTAGACTATCCCATATTCATGGATTAAGAGTTCCTCCTCTCTACCAGATGTCTAAATCAGAGATTTAGAAATAGTATTCAGTAAGTTAGAGAGTGTGTTAAATTCAAACTTTTCTTATGGGACATTCACATTAAGTGCCTATAATGTGTTTCGTATGTATCACTTAGCATATGATGGGCTCATGATCTTGGTGCTTGCTCTGGGACCAAAGGATTTTCTTCTCCTTCCTATTGCATTTAGATTATTTCTATTTCCAATTTTTTTTCCTCTTTGTTTTTATGCTGATATATGGATGGTTTTTGCTTATTCATTGGGACATGATTTAATTTACTTGGAAAGGACTTTATCCTGATTCAACAGTGAAACTTTGCTGATGAAGTATTATCTCACAAGATCAGCAGTGCTACTAATGCAATATATTTTGTTAAGAGGGATTAATTTTCAACTAACATTACATGACAGCACTATTGATAGCCACTTCTGAAACTAATTTTTCCATAGAAGCACTAGGGCTTTAAATGCAGCCTAGGCTTACTGGTTTACACAAAGTTGCCTACACCACAAATAACAACAATTGATCAGCAGGTGTCTCTCATATTTAGTGACCCTGCACTTCATGGTGCGTGACTAGAACATACGACACCTCACAGCACCCATGTGTCATGCTGTTGAACAGAAAGCAAGAGATAAATAGAAAAAAAAATATCTATTTTCAAGTTAATTGAGCAGACATGGTAAGTGGCAGAGTAGGAAAATGCAATACATGCAGAAAGCGGAAAGACAAGATGATACTTAGCACTTAAAAGAAAAAAGGAGTAGAGTTCAACTGAAAAGTTAATTTCTCCAGCTTTGTGTTCAGAAGTTAAAAAAAAAAAATAATGTTCAGTATTGCTGAATAATTGTACCGAGATGATAAATTGTATTATTTTGGGAACTATTCTAAGTGTCTTTTCTATGGAGCTTTGAAAGGTAAAAACAGATCATAAAAAAAACCCAAAAGCAAAAACAAAACAAATGAAATAAAGTGTATTGAGACATTCATCAGATCTATACAGATTTCTTAATTAATACGTGCTTTCCTGTTGTGAAAGATATCACTTTAAGATACTGACAGTGTACCATTCTGAGGTCCAACCACTCATCTTATATCAAGGCATAACATTTCAGTTTACATAAAAGCTGGCTTTGCCATGAGTTGTCAAAATTCATCTAAATGAACTAAATTAACTGATTTCTGGACCTAAATATCTTTTTCCAACTTTTTATACCACTGAGTTTCTTATATCTTCATACTTCACCTAAATATTTGAGACTGTTACATAAAAGACTGTTCTAGATTTTAAGGAGTTTTGTATTGTTAGTAGTCTTGTGAACAAGTATGATATCATCAGATACAGTAGCTATTCAAGAACATTGGGAATTCTGGTACTGGAGAAGAGTTTAACACAACAATTCAACACCTTTCATCAGGTGTGTTTAATAGCTTTTATAACAAACAGGTGACCAATACTTTTTTGAAGAAACCTGATCATTGCTTGTTGACTTGCATCTCCAGAGCTGAGAATTACTCTGGTGCTCAATATATTAAAAAAAAAAAAAAAGTTCAAACTAAATATTGCACAATGTTGTGAATTTAGTTATAAGCATCTTGATTAAACACTTACAGCCCTTGACGAATTTTATTCCTTTTTTAGTAGAGTGTACTGTAGGCTTTATGGGATAGAGATTTTGCTTCCAGATTTCCAAGCTAGTTGTGTTAAAATTAAGCCCTTTGGCTATGTTTATACTAGCAAGTTATGCAAGCAATTTCCGTGCACACTAGAATATGAAGCTCCCTGGATCCTAGTAGTGTTTTGGGTGGGCTGTTAACACTCTTCCCTCAGAAATCCTGGTGTTGGCTCAGGACTGAGGAGAGGTCCTGGCACAAGGTGATCTGGATGAGTTATCTTGCTTGAACAAGTAAGAGCTTTCTGTGGTGGCTGACCTTAGTGCCATCACATCTATAGTTTACCATTATACAAAAAGCCTTGGAGAATAATTAGATTAATCAAAGTGATGTTCAGTTTTGTGTTATACAATACTACTTCCTGTGGTGTGGGCATGCAAGTTAGTGTTGTAATACAGCCATCTAAATCTTAAAACCCTGTCAAGCTTAGGGTAAAATCTGTAAAACTGTGGACACTCCTCACTCACATCCATTGTAGCCTGTTCTTTTAGTCATGGTCTTAACATGGATATTCTTACACAAAAAGAAAAAAAAAACAGACTGCATAGTCAGTTCCCTTCCTTGCTTTTCACTTATTCAAAGAAGCAATACAGGATGTGGAAAGCTTAAATTCACAAGCTCCTTCTCACTGAGGTAAGCTAAGGCTTTGATTTGAGTTGTTCTAGAAAAATGTAGCCATGAGACTATACGTAGCTTGGGGTTGGGGTTCTCTCAGACTACTGTCTTGAAATTCTTCAGTTCAAGCCACCATAAGAATAATAACTAGAACCATACTGAATGCCCTGCTTACTGAGTCCCACTGCAGAATGCTAGTTGTCTATATGAGGCAGGACGAGTGACAGAAACAGGAGTGACCAAGGAAAAAAAATTCTTCTTTAGTCCTGTAGGGCACTGCTTCAAACATGTGTTCTCCACATTCCATGCTAAGGCCCTAATAAGGTGGTACTTTCACTGGGTAGTGTGGCTTAGAAAAAGATGAGGCAGGTTTGGACAAATATTTTTGAAAATACCTGTCAAATATCTAGCTGCATAAATAAAACAGTATTAATTCCAAGTTTTATAATGCTGCTTTGGTTGAAGATATGAGGTAGTATGAGGTAATGATATTGTATATTTACACAGAGTTAAGGTAAAACTGAACAATAAGAGCTGTTGGATTTGTCTGTCTAGGTGTCTATGTATTTTTATTAATGTAACTCTTAGTAGCTGAAGCTTCACTTAGGATGCCAGGAAAATCTTTTTAATGGATTTAGGGTCACAGAAATTATAACACAGAAAGTCAGACATCAGAACAAAGAGAAACATTATAGCCAAGCTCAAGCTGTTATTTGAAATGTTTATGCTGTTTTATAGTTATGTTGGAGACATATTTTATTATGGGGTGTTCTAACACACAATACTTTCAAGAGATGATGTGGTATTCTTTTATTATTCTTTACTATAGCTAGATGCCGTAATACAGTTCTAAAGGCTAAAAGAAAAACAGTAATAATTCAGATTGTAAGTACTCTGGCTTTACTTTTCTATTATTATTTTAAGGAAGAGATATTGCTAGAATAGAAAAGACGCTTTGGTTGTTTACAATTTCCATTGTTATTATAATTATTTTGTTTTGTGTAATTCAGCTATTAATTAAATTTCAGATTAGTAATATTAGCATTAGTATTATAGTGTTGATATTAGTGTTAGTATTGGTACTGGTATTGGTGATGATACTGATATTGTTATTAGTGTCATTTTACTTTAGATTTCTTTCTAAGAATTCTTACTGTGCCTAATATTATATCCTACATTAATTCTTTAGTTTCTATGTTGAAACTCATACTGAGCTAAGCATCGTTATAATGAATGTATTTCAATTGAGTCACAATGGTATTTATTTGCAATTCTCATAAAATTTGCCTTTCTCGTGCAAACTGTACTTGTTAAATTTTACAATTCCTGCATAACACTACTGTGTATTTTCCATGGGTGCAAATGTCTTCATAACTGTGAAATAAATATATGTACAAGATGTGTTCACTGGTTTTTCTTAAAGACTTTGATTATGGAAGGAATGGAAAAAAAATAAGCAAGTATTATTTCAGAATTATCTGATATTAAATGCCTATGAATCTAGAAGGTTTTTGGCTAGCTGTGGCTGGATATACATGCAATAAACTTTTCAGAGGACAAATAATTGATACTGCAGTAGTAATGTAATGATGTGACATCCTAAGGCTGTAAAAAAAGCAGGGGAGTTATCGTTCATTAAACCAAACTTCCTTAGGCCCTAAGGAAATCTTTGCATTTTTAAAAATGGATCTCTTCATCAGCTATATCCCTTCTTGGTGTGGAAATGAAGACATGCACAAGAGGTGTACGATATTTTCTAGGTAGCTAGCATGTAACATAAACATTTTGCTTTGACACATCCATGAACATGTCACAGCTTTTTAGTGGCTGGTATTTACTGGACATAAAAGTCTTCGCTTTCAAAGAGCATACATTTTTCTCTTTACAACCATGAACTTATCATCTTATCTTCTATGGCCTTTAGGAGCTTCCTGAGTGTTGTTTCTGTTTGTTTTTAAATATACATAGCCTGGCAAAAAATTTGATTGTTTGTCTCTTGAGTCAGAAAACAAGAACAGAAAAAACACTAAAAATATAAATTCAAAGCTTTGTTAAAATAAATATTTAGGTGTTCCAAAATTCAGTGACTAATGGGGAATTTGCATAAAATAGCTAGTAGTAAAAGATGCTCAAGATCCTCCTAGTTTACTTAGTTCACCTTTTAATCCAATTGTGAATCAAGTAGATGCAGAGATGTTTATTCCAAAATTATGTAACATGTTCACTCACATACACAAATCAGTGCTGGATGGTTCACAGCTTTTCTACATCACTTATTCCAGTATTAAATTATGCTTCCTACTAGGAAATTTCTATAGGTACATCTGGATCTAAACCATATTTTGCGTTCTGATTTAAGCTTGTTACTGATCACCCCACAAAGAATGGAGAATTTTATTGTATTTTGACATTAAATGTGGTAAAGTTTGTTCATTTACAAATATCTTATGTTCTGAATTTTCAGCATGCCTAAAGCTATTTGAGGTCAAAGAAAAGCAACGTCCCTCATTTATATACACCATTTGCATCAAAAGCTCCCACTTAGTGCCGATCAAACCTAGTATTCACTTATTTTTGCCACACTGATCTTTCTGGCACTTAATGCCTTTTAGTTCCACCTACAAGAAAGTAATTTAAGTTCATTTCTGACTGTTAACTCAACATTGCAGAAACAAAAAAAGTTCTAAAAGAACAGTAAAATCACCAAAAATATTTAGGAATTCTATTTCTGTAAGTTTTATGTAAGTATAAATGAAAGAACTGTGACAAGTGTAAAGAATGCCAAGCTGAAATGTTGCAGAATATAAAAAGCAACAGAAGTAGAACTCTCAGTAAATCATTCTTCTCCTTTTAAGACAAAACATCCTGCAAGGAATTTTTATCAGCACTAAATATTATTTTTCAGGAGAAACAAAGTGGATAAGACATTAGAGGAGATTCTACTTTGCTCTTTTTCAATCAAAAAGTTTTAAATTCTTATTGAAAGAGAAAAGAAAAAAAACCTAACTCAAAAGAGTGTACTAAGGGTGGAAACTCACAATACAACCATAACAAATCCAAATAAAGGATTTGTCAGGCCAACGTGTTGGAAATGTTCTGGAAGTGCTGAAGATTAGAAAAAGTTAGATTATGCATTAGAAGGCTGAGGATTTGGAATACTGTTTCTGCAATATTCTTGAGAAGTTTGCTCATCCATGTAATTCCAGAAGTTCAAACATACACCTCTGAATGTCCTGTGACACTCAAAACTGAAAACATTTGACAAAGCAGAGAAAAGGCAAAGTAGAATCTTTTATTATACAAATAAATTAAGTAACATATTATTGAAAACAGACTGCAGCTCAAATCTTCCAATGAGTTTCTAAACAAGCAATAAAAAAAATCAGAAGGAACCTTAAGTGCTTATGTCACTTATATTGACTACATCCCTTCAGGAAAATTCTGTGGAACCTGGGGGCTGAACAGAGACCCTCTGAAGTACACGAAAACATTCACTTGGACCCTAATTATGCTTTGGTTTCTAAATGCAGAATCTCAACAGATACATATAAAAATGACACTCATAATAGAAATGTCAAAGAGGAAGAGGAAGATTTAATCAACTTGAAAGATGATTCCATAAACACACATGCAGGCATTTAATTCTATACACATGACTAATTCTATTTTTAATGTTAAATATGTTAGTAAACGTTTGAAGAAGCAAAATTATATTTGCACTTTCTAGATATGGCTTTGTAAGTGTTAATATATGAAGATTGTATTAGGGGAAGTAAATCAATTGCACTGAAATCGTAGTATCAAAATAGTTTCAGAAATAGCTATTCCTCTACCACTTTCTCAGCTTAATCTAAGCTGTATCGAGGGCAGCAAGAAGCACATTTTGGGACAAAATTTTATACATCCTTGACACTGAATGAAAAGATGAATTTATAGTAGCGATAAAGTATTTAATATTTATGCCATATCCACAGGAGCTCTCATGTTATGAAGCATTTAAAAGTGTAGTCACGTTCTTACATGTATTTGTGGAACTGGCTGTCACTGAAATGATAAGAGGATTTTAGATTTCAAAATGAGCAGATATTGCCTTTAGAGAGAGATCCTCAGAAGCACATGGGCTTTTAGCTAGCCTTTTGCCCAAGAGAATCTTTTGTTGTTGTTTGTGGTTTTTTTTTAGGTTTAGCCACCCATACATACACACATATACACATGCCCCTATGTAAAAACCGGAATGATGTATTACCTAAATTACAAAAGTTCTTTCTCTCACTGTTGTTATTGTAACTTTAAAAAGTTGGAATATTACTCAGAAAACCTAATGAAAAAGTAGAAATAGCTCAGCATATGTGTACAGTATAGGACTTTTCACACTTTATATATGGAGTTCCATAAGTATTTGGTGGTGAAAGCATGTAAGTTGCAAACTACTTAGTGTGAGCTGACTTGTCTCTATTCATCTTAGAGAAAAACACAGACATGTACAATTTATTCCCAGTTTTACCCTTAAGTGTAAGAAACTATTATTCAACAGAAGTTGCTATATTTATTAGTAGTTGATTTTTAGTAATAATTTTGAAAGTATTTTTTGTGGAAAACAAATAGTAGAGGACAGTATTACTAGTTTGAGTTAGGATAAGACATGCAAAGTCAAAGCTCTACATTACTGACATAAAAAGATTGGGCTGGATTCTGCTAGACTTAGGATTTGCTGCGTATGTCACTAAGCTTAATGAGAGTACTTGTCACCTTGAGAACACTGGATGGGATTGTTACATTAATTGGGTCAGTGCAGTTATTATAAATTAGTTCCAGAATTACATGTACCCTGACAAAATAAAATGCGAAAACATAATCTTTTGGGGAATGAGATAAGCACTTAAACATTAGTTATTTCTACCACTTTATTAAATTTACTGAAAACACTCAAAAAAACTTAAAGAAAAAAGACTTATAAAGCAAGTGACAAGCTGACATTATATTGTTAAAGACCAAATAATCTCTGAATCAAATTTCCCTTAATATGGAAAGTTCAATAATAGCTTTTTTTTTTTTTTTTAAAAAAAAGTATGTGTGGATTCTAAAGTTAATCTGAGTTAAATATTTGGAAAATAATAAATAATCAGATACTGGATCTATCTGAAACTGCACTGTAGTACACATACGATGTACCTATTATGACAGGTGACTAATTGACTAATGGAGGAGACCAGCTGAGTGACTTTAAAGGGAGTATTTTGGGTTTGCTCCAGTTACCCATATAAATGAATGACCAGAGAAAATGAGTGAAATTATGCAATATAATTCTGACTGAAATTAATGAGTGTCCTAGTTTCAGCTGGGATAGAGTTAAATTTCTTTGTAGTAGCTAGTATGGAACTATGTTTGGGATTTGGTGATAATGCGGAGACGTTTTGGCTGTTGCTAAGTAACACTTACACTGGTCAAGGGCTTTTTCAGCTCCCCATGCTCTGCCAGGTGCACAAGAAGCTGGGAGGAGACACAGCCAGGACAGCTGACCCAAACTGACCAAAGGGATATTCCATACCATATGACGTCATGCTGTGTATATAAAGCTGGGGGAAGAAGAAGTAAGGGGGGATGTTTGGAGTTATGGTGTTTGTCTTCCCAAGTAAATGTTACATGTGATGGAGGCCTCTTTCCTGGAGATGGCTGAACACCTGCCTGCCCACGGGAAGGAATGAATGAATTCCTTGGTTTGCTTTGCTTCCGCGCGCAGCTTTTTCTTTATCTATTAAACTGTCTCTGTCTCAAACCATGAGCTGTCTCACTTTTACTCTTCCGATTCTCTCCCCCGTCCCACCCGGGGGGAGTGAGCGAGCAGCTGCACGGTGCTTGGTTGCTGACTGGGGCTAAACCACGACAATGAGCCTGTAAAATATACACTGGTGGTAAATCAAAAGAAAGCAGTGAGATTCTGAAATCAGAAATTTTGATTTCTGTACCTAGCTTTATCCAGATGGCCATGACTCGAGGCTTAGACCAAATGGTTCCAAAATAATTCCTCCTCAGTAAACACTTAGCCACCTTAGAACTGGGCCTACATCACAGGTACTAGGGAATTCATCACTTCTGAAAAAACAAGTAAGCTGTAGTTGAAGTAGTAATCTGTATTTTTAGATACCATCTTTTCCCTTTTGAGTGGTTGTGAGTTCTTAAAGCTATCTGACCAAACCTCTAAATCAGCACAGTACTAACTGATCACACTGAATTTAAAAATCAGATTCTATGACTTTCATGAGAACTTTGCTTTTCAGGTAGATTCTCAACTGCACCATCCAAGAATAAAATACTGCTTAGTAGGTATTCAGCCTCTTAAATGCTCACTGACTAATAATCAATAGAAGATAAAGCTCTAGTAACAGCAAACAAGAAAAGCAAGATGTCAGTTTGAAGATTACCACTTTACCAAAATATCCTCCCAAACTCTGTCTCAAGTGGTATGTATTATCCTTTTTTGTTAGAGCACCTGGTGGTACTTCACACCTGCAAAGGTTCTGATAGATGTGACAATTGTTTTGGATGAATTTTGAAATCATATACATGTATGAAATTTGTATATCTAAAAAATTTGTATTCTAATTTAACTGTTAATTTGAAAACCTACATGATCATAGATCTTTTTTTAAATTAAAACTCCCAGTGATTTATTGACTATGGACTGATTGATTGATTTCAGGAATTTATTAGGTGGGCCATTTGAAAGTAAAACTAAAGGTTTTTTACTAAAACAGAACGCAGCGTTCTGAGGTATTTCATTCAGCTTAGTACATGAAAAATAAGCTGATAATACCATAGATTTACAGTGAAACAATGCAGAAGAATATAATTTTCAATAATATTGAATAAAAGTTCCAATGACTACTGAAATATTTATTATTAGGTATTTTTTTCATTATTTATAACTTTTGTCTGAATGTTATTAGATTAAGCTTGTATAGCCAGCCAGTCATGTGCCCCCTTTTATTTGATTAAGTTCTAATTTACTACATCTCCAAAAAAGAAGCAAAACTGTTTCCTTATGATAAGAAAGCATAATTTCCTATTTTCTACTTAAATAAATACAGAAAGCCAGCCTCCATATTTAAAGACACACTTTGTGAAGACCCACATGAGAATCCTTATTCAGCAACTTAATGATTAAAACTTTTTGGTTTCTTTTTTAAATCCTGTGTAACTGCAAAGTCAATCTGACTTCTTCAGTAAATATGCAAGTTCTTTGATGAATGAATTTAAATCTGTGATAAAAATTCAACAAAGTGTTTTGTTGAAGACAAGCCTCTACTTTGGAGATGGAGAAAATCTTCAGAATTCAGTGTATGTTGTGAAACAGGAGGTTTTTGAAGGAACAGACAGCAAGAAAAAAAGAATTCCTTGAACATTTTCCTGCATCGAATGATATAGTACATTTGGGTAGTATTTTTCTCCCTTTTCTTATTGTCCATTTCCTCTTGTCTTTCTTGCCACTAACAATATCAGACATATTGACACCTCTATTTTTAAATATTCAGTTGAGGTAATAACATAATTTGCCCTTCATCATCCATGTCTTGCTATAGAACAAAATAATTCTTCTTGAAACTACTATAAAATAAAATCTGCCACTCTGGACTTGCTAATATTCTAAAGCAAAGTATGTTTTGAATAGCCAGAATAAATTCTAGTGTCGAACAGAAGATGGTTATTTGTGTTGAAAATGTTAACTCACGAGAGTATAATACTGAAAACATTTTAGATGTGACTGTCTGTAGAAAAGCTCTGTCATGGACAGTAATATACATATGCAAATACATATTTTGGACAATAACAGAAGTCTCCAAAATGAAGACTTCAGACAAAGAGATGTGTGCTTTATGGACAATTTGCCTTCAGGTCTGAATGGGCACGCCTTTGTAACTAACACTCCTGTGGCACTCCAGCGTCTGCGCTTTAGGGACAGCTGTAGCAGCAAGAAACTACAGAGTGTCTGAACCAACCAAGCCAACAGGAAAACCCAATCACTTAAAAGTTCTTTCAAAAGATTAGTTTTCCTACATTTTGGTGGGATGCTATAGTAATTTTAATTAACTTATTTTAAGAACTCTCACATAGAATCATAGAATCATTTTGTATGCATGTGCTGTAATATGCCAACTTCTTGCAAGATACCAATGCTATTGAAAGAAACGGTTAGACTGAGTTCAAAAATTCTGCTTCTATATAAGACAGCATTCCTGAGCTATTTCCCTTGGCTTTTGTAGAGCTTTACCTTTTTCTTAGGACTGCAAAGAAATATGGATCATGCCTGGAGTACTGTCTTCCTCACTGTACTGACAAATCTGCCCATTGCATCTGCTGCTCATGGCTTTCCTAATTTGCAGCTGGCTAAAAGCTGGCCAGTTTTATCCATAGTTTGTCACAGCATTGAAAACAACATGTTGAAAAGTGGCTTATTTCTTGTTGCTGATGGTGCTCAGAACGTAACCATCAATGTAAAACATCAAAATTCTCACAGGTTGTTGTACTTTTGTTTAATAAGCTTCTTGTGCCTAGCTTTTCCCAAATATGAAATGGAAGTAACATTTCCAGATCTATTTCTTTTTTGAAAAAATCAAATTGTTTTAAGTCAGGCTTGTTACTTCAAGGGTTATGCTCATAATTTGGAATATAAGTTTTACAGTACTGAAAGAATCAGAAAAAATTGAACTCTGATGCTAGGAAAAGCCATAGGCAACAGCCAGAGCTAACTGAAGAGCTTTTCATAAAGAGAAAGACTGGGCAACAAAATCTAATATTTACTATGTAACAGGGAGGAAGAACTGGCATGGGAGCAGAGAGGATAAGAACACTTTTTTTTCACTTGTAGCCAGAATTTTACAGAGAAGATACATTCAGCTTTTTTTTTCACACTTGTAGTATCAGTGCCCTATTCAGCTGGACAATATTTTTGAATGGAGTGGCTTTGTTTTAAATTTTTGGTAGAAGGCTTGAGATACCTAACCTTCAGATACCTAACATGATCGAGGTTTTCAGGTACCAAAGTCTTTCAAAGCAATTTTAACTGCTTACCTGCACCCACCATCTATACCAAAAAGTCTTGCAAACCCACTAGAAAACAGTTGGCTTCACAGTTCCAGATTCTAGGTTTCTTTCACCTTTTTTTTTTTTTTTTTTTTTGGTCTTGTTTAAATACAGTGACTGGATAGTACACCAGTAAAGCAACATCTTTTCTCCAGATAGTTAATGGCAAACAGGTGCTCCATCATAGTGTAAAGGTGGATTTAGGGAGAGGAAGACGAATGTGGGAAGAAAGAAGAGTCAGCATATGTAAAAGAGAGAGCAAAAAGTGCAAGGTAAGGTAATAAGAACAGAGTGCAAGGTACGGAAAGAGGGGAAAGGACAGTACAGAAGACAGAGGAGAGGCTAGAGATATGGAAGGGAACAAGCAAGTCTAATATGCCAGAAGCCACTAGTTCCTTGCACTGGAGAAGATTCCAATATTTTCCAACTTGGCTAGTAATTCTGTTACATTTAAGTGGCTGTTACATGTCTTTGCAACTTTGTGCTTACCTCACCAATCACAACACAACCAGTTGCCTTTAGCCAGTTCTAGAAAACATCTAGCTTGTGTCTAGGCTTAGTGGGATGTTATTTATACCATATAATGCTGGCGTTCAGGGATCTAGCTCAAGAGCACCATCCAATCGTGCTACGTCCTCTGCAATGGTTTTTGGAGCTGGCTGTCTAGCTAAGAAGAGACATACAGAGCACAAGGGACAATAAAACTACAGAATGTGTTATGAAGTGAGTTTTGAATATAAGCATACATTTTAAATTTCTTCTCTGAATGATGACGATTCATTAGCTGAAGTAATTTTTTTTTAACTTTCATGGCCAAAATTCAGCTGTTATGGCCTGACACTGACTACATCTTCTAGTGCAGAAACATATCTAAAAACATATCTTCATCTCTATTGAGAAATATCCTTGAGCACAGGGAATGCACTTCTAAGGGCAGTAATGCCAAGCAGAGTAGAGCCCCAGATAAGATGAGAGGTACTCATAATTTATTTATAGAACTGACCCACGTTTTAAAATAAAATAATAAAATATCTTTTTGACAAGTAATCATGGCTCTCCTACACAAATGGTGGAAGGGCAGGACCCTACTATTTAACAACCATTGGACATCAAATACAGAATGTGTCACTGTATACCTGAGCTACATTTTCTGTCCACTTGCAGGATACACAAGACAATGAAGACAGTGGGAAAAGAAAATAAAAGCTGGAAGAACTCCTCTTGATTCCAGTGGACTGTTGTCTCCTGTCAGATTGAAAAGTAAAACTTAAAAACAAGTTATTTTCAGGTGAGGTAGCAGGAGGGAACATCCACCTGAATAGAATAAATCGTGGGATTAAGACTTGCTGGAATTTTTGTTTCTCTGTTGCATCAGTTGTCATTGTAATAGTAAGAACACTGCAAGTCATTTTGCTATCAAAGACACATACATGAAGTGTGTGTGTGTGTATAAAATCATATAGTATTTAAAATTATCTTACCTCCTTCTAACATAATCAAATTCTGTTCACCTACTTCAATGCACAAATAAATAAATAAATTGAAGAGGTGGAATGTAGGGACAGCGCTTACTGATCTTAGTGATCACATAGAGCTTTTCAGACATATTTTTGCCTTTGGGAAAAGAAACAAGCCATTATCAGTATTTCTGGAAATTTTACTCTCTGTTCCTTTCCTTTTTGTCCTGATGAACTTGACTAACAACTCAACACTCCACGACACCTCTGTGGTGGGCTTTCAAATTTGTTTTAGTCAGATATCCTAGTTTAAGGTTCTCTGTAGTAAGCTATAGTGTCACTCTTGTAATAACCTCCTTGTTATTACCAACATAAGGATTCTGCAAATTATTATTTTATAATAGTCTCCAATTCTTCTATGTAGTAATTATTTCTGTTTAATTAATTTAACATCCTTCTTGTCTAGTTTTAGTCAACAGTGACTTTAGTTGCTTTTAAATCAAAATACATTTTTGGCTTCTATCTGAGCTCCTCTCAAAGTTTTCAATTCCTTATCCAAATAATGACACACTGGCTCAAAAAAATGTACCTCTGGATCATCTTTATTATTTATTTGTATTTCAGAAGTAGCTTGACTCCTTACTGAACTGATATCTTTCCAACTGGGAAAGCTTCATCAATTTTCATCATAGTTTCTCTGCTACTGTTAAGTCAGTTTCCTCTACAGGAAATGCTTTTATAGATCCATTTCCATGACTTGTTCAATTTGTAAGGGATGTCTTAATGACAATTTTCTTGTATATGCATAGATTGATGTGGATAACTAAGAGTGAAAAATGCATTTTGGGAGCTGAATAAGAAGAGGTTTGGTGATGGGATTTTTTGAACTGGACTTGTGTTGACTTTATCTCTGAAGGAATTCTTACTTTCTGTCAGTCCTCTTAGATGATAGGAATTTGGAGTAGATAATTAAGTATGAAACATCCTTTTTCTTCCCAGCCAATTTTATAGATATATTTTGCACAGAAAAAGCCAAACATCTGTAGCAATAACCCAAAAATTAAAGACAGTAACATGTGAAATACCATATATTCATGTGCAATACCTGGAGAACTACTATGTGCATTAACAAATTATTTATAACAGTTAGTTATATTACCAGTTGTATATTTTATAACTTGATAGAACTTCAGCAAACTGCTTAGTCCATTTTTATGAATAAGCCTCTTTTAAACTGTTATATTAATTATATTACCTTTAAGAGTATTTTCTTTGGGAAGAGTCTGTGATAAGGCAAAATAAAATGACTTTTTTTTTTTTTTTTTGTGACAGCTGCTATGAGCACCATGCAATCTGCCAGCGTTGAAAGTGAAATTTAATTGCTCAAAATAGCCAAAGTTTTCTATCTGGATTTAGTTACAGCTCATACTGTTTTTATTTTAAAGTGGAATGCCTCAGACTGGAGTCAGGAATTATTTGTGTTAGATCAAATGTACAAGAACTGTTTTTAAGGGATTTCAGTTACTTCTCTAAAGTAGTCTAGAGGTATAATGAAAGAGATGTGATTGTTTTAAAACTGGAGTGGTGCAGAAGACAAATTTATTCTTTTTCATTCACTGTTTGGTTTTGACATTCTGCATTGTTGTGGCAAATGCTTCTTAAATATAAGCCAAAGAACAACTTTGGCAGCAGCAGAATCTGCCAAATAGAGGAAACAGAGCCTCTAAAGCCCACTGAAAAAGGACTGCCTTGTCTGTGTTTCTTTCTTCCCATTTCCATAAGAAATAGCTGAAAGCTGTTAATAAATTGTGATTTTGATTCAGGTAAAACCAAGCAAAAGCTAGACTGTAGAAGTAACTTGTTGCTGAGTTTGCACTTCCAGCCTCGAGCCTCAAACAAGCATGCTAATAATTTATTAGACCACTTGTAAGCAAGCTCTTTTTCCAGTTGGGAAGGCGGGCAAACAGCTGTCTCTGCAGCTGATGTTATTGCTTCTTCTAGGCTGGAGAGGCTTTTGTCCAGGATGATTGGCTCAGTTGCCTTTTCAGTTGAGTGCAGCTTTTCCATAACCCTCAGACTTTCTGCCAGCTCATGTTTCATCATTTAAATATTCCCCAAATACTGTTCTCCTTCCTTCCCCCATCTTTTATTATTTTTGTTTTGTGATGAATGGTATTTGGGGTATGTCTGTACACTAGTTTTGTAGCTTGTTTTATGCTGTAATGAAGCGTCAACTTTGTAAAAAGTCATAGAACCATAGAACTATAGAACAACCCAGATTGGAAGGGACCTCAAAAGATCACCTGGTCCAACCTTTAAAAAAAGCCCACAAAAAACTCTGTTTAAGCTCTGACTGTCTGACTGTAATGTAGTTATATTACAATAAGGCATCCATGAAAGTTGCACAGTAACTACTTAGTAGACAAAATTATTCTACAGTAAGGTCTCAGGTGTCAATGTCTCAGATCTCATTGAGTACTGTGTCATTTTCAGACAAATGTAAGTATTGTGTCATTCAAAACATTTACATTAAAATTATATAAATTTATTAAATGAAAACAGAGGCAAAAAGACAGTATAAATGTGCAATGGATCCTGTTGGCTTTCTTGGATTTTTAAAAATGTACTTAAATATTTAAGATGAACTAATGCTATCTGTAGACACACTGGTTTTTTGCTCTTGATATTGTAAATTCAAGGATCTCTGATGGAGTCGTCTTTAATGTTGCTGATGCTTTTGCATGCATACTCAGTGTGGAAGGTATTTTCTCCTGCTGAGGCAGGACTGGGGAATAGACAGAATTGTTCTTATAAAGTAGAAGAGTCTTCAGGATTCAAGAGTTTGAGCAAATATTTTGAAGTAACATGGAAAAGAAATTAATCTTAATTCATATAAATATTTTTCTCCTTAAAGTTATGCTTGCCATATAAATGGGAAATAAAGCAAAACAAAAAGTAAATCTTACCCAGGTTAGTTTGATGGGATTTCACACAGGGATGAGTAAGCATAGTCACAGGTTTAGATTTTTCAATGCCAAATATACCTGGAAGGTAGGTTCTTCAGATTATTCATGGATTAGACATTTGAGTTACTGCATAGTCACTTTACTGATTCTGCCTGTCTTGAAGTATAATGTTGGAAAGCTAAAATAGAATACAAGTTACAAGTCCAGGGAATATCTTAATACCTGACATGTTCTAGTATCACTGAAAGTACATTTGGTGCTGAAAAATAAGATTGCCTATTTTTTGTTATTGTAAAATATAATTGTTTCAGTTCCATTGTTTTCTCCCTGATCCTTAAAGCAAAGAGCTGGTAGGTGCAATAATCTGTTTTTGTAGCTGAATAAGCTTCATTTCTTTCAAAAGAGCCTATTGGCCATTTTAAGCAGAAAATTACTAACTCCTGCAAAAGATTGATCCACTAACTTTAATACCAAGGTTGTTATCCTGAACTTACATTCAAGAACTAGAGCTTTAATTGTGAGAACCGTGACAGTTTCACTTTGTACTGTCAGTTAACCATAATAACAGCAAATTCCAGCTCCCCAGCTTTTATTAAAGAGCTTTAAGGCAATTTTCTGCAACAGGTCCTCAATAATCTCATGACATGGCCCTTCAGGAGCTGAAAGCAATGAAAATGTTGTCAAGATGGAAAACCTGTAGATTAACTAACAAAGTTTCTCTTCTCAGCAACACCAACAGCCATGCTGAGACCTCACATATTACAAATGTATATGAAAAGTGAGATCAAACTTGCAGAGGTCAGAGATTTATAAATTTCCTTGAGCTATTACATTACTAAGGTTAATACAGATAATCTAGAAGTACTCTAGGCTCTGTGAGTATACAGGTATATCTATGAAAAAGTAATTTACCTGCAACCTTGTATTGCCTCAATGTCCTTAGGGGCTTAGAATAGAAAGTACCTCTGATGGTTGTGCAACAACATTTAGTAAATGCTGATTTAAATGGTTGCTGCTGTATGTTGCCATAGTTACATGATGGCTGTATTTGAACACTCTCTTCTGAAAAATTTTTATTTTTAATTACTTTAAACAGAAATGTTTGATACTTTTGTAATAAAATTTTTCAATTTAAGATTTTTTTTTCATTTCAGAAGGTATTTAGGTAAATACAAAGTTTTGCAAGTTTTGCAGACTTTTAATTTGTTTAAATAAAAATATTTGCAAATTGAGCATAATAATTTTTAATAATCTATAAAACAATTTTCTATGTTCTCTTTTTCTTGTAAAATCTGCATATATTAGACATCTATATGAAATCTGTTGATTCCCAGTATTCCCAAGGTTTCCAAAGATCAGTTTTCATTTTATATTAATTCTCTTTTTTTATTTAGGTAAGCTATACGTTTTCGTGTAACATATCTATGTTGCTGATCTTGTATACATTAAAAAATAATTGAAAGGACACATTCTACTCTTACTACTTCACTGTTCATGATTCAGAGCATCAGGAACTTAATTGTTGTGTAGGTGGGCAGGATCAAAATATGCAGCACAATCAATGGTAAGCTTTTTTCATCTCAAGAAAGGGTGCTAAAGATTCCCTTCCAACATTTAAGAGTCCTTAAGTTCTAAATCAAGTGATTGAAAAACCCTTTCCAGTCATTAAAAGATCCAGTCAAAGTCAAAAAAACCCAACCCATACTTAATTGGTTTTTGAGACAACATATGTAAGACATAAGTTGCGTAATATATGTAATTGCCACTAATAGGCTTGCTTGAAAAACAAATAAACAAAACGACTAATTCTGAAAAATATATATTTAGACTGAAAAGTACCTTATACCAAAAAATATACTCACAAATATTGTACTTACTCTCAATTTAAATATCCTGTCCACATCAACAATATAGTAGGTTATTACACTGAACTATTTTAGAATTTCAAGTAAATATCTGTAAAGCTGAGTCCTTAACAGCAGTTCATTATTCAGTTAGAAATATTATATTTTTGATTTTATGTTTGATTTGTGTTTAAAGTAACTTTCCTATCTTTTGGACATGTGCATCTTTCGTCTGCATACAATGTCCTAATAATTTCATGCACATGTGATTCAAAAGAACTAATATAATTTAGTGAGGAAAGATACGCTCTCTTTCAAAAGAGGGTGGAAATTCTGATTTTCTCCATTGATTGTCACCACTTATGCAGGTGACATTTTCTGGGCATTCTGAAAGAGAAAGGCATTAATTTTGATCACGTTTATACATGTAAATGACTTCAGTAAATTAAAAGTGTAAAATAAGTATTAAACCTTGGGTTTGATTCAGTGCATTAGAAACTTGTCTATTCTGTAGCCAGGTTGATTGATTTATGGTGTATTCCTTAGCCAGTGACTTGAGAATAACAGTATGTATTTCATCATGTTGCTTTTCATTAGTTTATACAGACCAAACTATTGGAAGTTGCATAATGGTGATTATGGACAACAAAAAAAAAATAAATTGATAATGGAAACTTTGGAAAATGTTGACAATTGTTTAAAATATTGGAAAAATCTACTCCAAAAAACAAGTTAACCTTTTTTTTTTTTTTCTGTTTCTTTTCTGGTAAAGGAAATCATTACCTGCCTTTGCTGATGAATACTTTTTGATAGCAGCAGGTAGTCCAAACCTCTGGACTTCATTAATAAGAAAAGCTGCTGGCACTACTGATTTTATTAAAAAGAAAAATAGGAATAAAACAGTATCTGTATTAACACTTTCCCATTTCACTTTTTTTGCTTTTGAAGGATGCTCTTTAATTCAGTATGTCAAACCTTCAAAAGAATTTGGATTAAAGCATATTTGAAAATTAAGACCTTGGCCCCTGGAGCTTTTTGCAAAACTCACTTGTATTACTGGCAGAACTCATGTTAACTGCTTCCCAAAATACAAGATATATTTCATTATTTACAGTTAATGTGGTCATCTTTATTCCAGTTCCAGGAACTTTTCCAGCTTAGAAAGGATCTCCAACCCCATCTCATACCTTCCTTAACTCAGTCTCTCCTCATACACAAGTCATATTTAAGTATATTTTATTATTATTTGTTTAATGTTTTTAAGAACTTAAGTTTCCTGTTCAGACGCTAAGCTACTGCTCTGTTCCAGGATCTCATTAGCTCAACTTCCCTGCTTTACAGGCAAAAAAGTGACAGAGTGGTGAAATGACATGCCGAGAGCAGCCTGGGCAGGCACTGAGCTACCCAGTAGCAAAGCTAGATGTAGAAATCCGGTCGTGCGTGGAGGAGATCCTATTCTTTCCCACCCAGTGTCGCCTGTATGCAGCTCTGTGTTCTCCCATTTATGCTATTATTCCTAAACTCTTGAATCATAATGACATTATCTATTTGTCAAGACAAATATTCTTTTGCTACATTTCAATGTATTTTTTTTTCTGTCATCCCCCTTAGAACAGCATTATGATATCTCTGTCACACTGAGAATGACAACTTCTTCCTTACATTTTAACTGGGCTGACTAAATATAGGCTCCCTATACTGCAGTAAAGTTTCACAATGAACACACACTATTCCATTTCCAAATGACATATCCCTCACTTCATAATGATTTAAACCTCAAGGAACAGCCTTCATTTATTCTGCAGCATTCATTACTTCGGTTCTCCATTCCGATGTCTTCTTTATACCATAAAGAGATAGCTGGAATAATGTGTTTCATACCTATTTTTTAAAAGATGAGATACTTAAAAATGAAATTAACAATGAACTTGTATTTGTTGTTCCTTTGCCAGTGGGTTAACTGTTATCAGCGACAGACATTATTCTTTTCCATAAGAACATTTTATGGTTCTGAATACAGAAGTAGGAAGGAAAGTATTGGACTATGAAGGAACTTTATAAATTAAAATCCATAAAGTTTTACTCAGCTTTTTGTTCAGTGAACAGTGATCTTGACAAATAGAAATAAAATCCATATTCTAGTATCTCTTACCAGTGTAGAGTTCTTTATGCACATTAAAAAAAAAAACAAAAAACCAACCATAGCTTGCCCTTTCTAAGGATCAGAACGCAGTTCAGGGCAGGGCTAAAGCTCCTCTGTATTTCCCTTAACTAGCAAGCTACACAATGAAGAGGACCAAAAATCTTACTCTTGTGAAAATGCACAGGGGGGACTACAGAGGGAGAATGCAGTTTTGTCTCCTCCTTACAATATGTCAATCATTTCGAGTGTGTATGTGAATAAAAATCTTTTCCCCAGAAGAAGGTGATAGAGATTACATCTGTCCTGAAGTTAAATAGTGATCAGACAGCAAACTCTAAGAATGTCAGTGGTCAATCTTTAGTACTTTCATGCAGCAGCAGAATGGTTTTATATTTCCAAAGACAGAGGTTAATCCAGTTTTCCTTTTCATAGTTACCTGATTTCACCTCATTTTGTATATAATGTTTTCTCTTTGATGGTTTGTTTGTCCAGGAGAGCTGATATATACACAAGTAAGCAGACCAATGTACTTTTCTACACTGAAATAGAAAGAAATACAAACCAGAGAGATATTTTGGCCGAAAAGCACTTACGAAGTCTGTAACCCCACTTATTTTGGTAATCTTAACATTCACAGTGAAGAAAAATAGAATTGTGTAAAAAAATTAAAAGAAAATCAATTTTCTTAAAGCAGAATAAAACCCTTTAAAATATTCTGGCCAAATAAACTATTATAGATAAGATATGAAGAACCTTATCAACTTACTGAGTGGAAACGTATTAATAAATGATATATAGACTTCTAAAGCTAAACTTGATTAAGGCCATTTCATCCCTTAAATAATTTTCTGATATTAATAGGATTTTTTTAAAAATGAGCAGTTAAATTATGTGCCTTTGTCATTATTGGTGATTATAGTACTGAGGAGTTATTCATTTAATAATATTGAGATAAAACAGTCCATTAGTTCACATAAAGCTAGCATCCAATAATGTGCCCCATTGAGCAATCCAGTTTTCACCCTTACAAATTCTCTTTCTAGGGAAAACTGTTGGAGAGATTATTTTAAAAATTTTAGGGCAAGTCAGTTATTGTGCTTTAAACTCAGTAGTTAGAATAAAAAAATCTGTTCTTATAAAAGACACAAAAATCCAGTTTTACAGTGAATTATTTTATGTTTTGTTCATTCCTTTACAAATATTTAAAATCACCGTTTGCCTCTCTTTCTTTTATTAGTTCTCAGGTCATGAAATTGCTAATAAGAAAATGAAAAACCATTGCATGTATTTCCTATTAACAGACATCTAGACCTTGAAACACTGGTAATTCCACCACATTCTGCTCATTTTCAGTTGTCCTGTTCCAGAGTCATTTTGTTCAACATCTAGAGGGGGAGTACTTGTGAAGCTTGCTTTTAAATACAGAACAGGTAATTTATGACTTTGCTCTCTGAGACTAACCTAATTCAAAAGTTTACTGTTGTCTGCTCATACAGTAATAGCCAAATAGCACATACAATTTCAAATACAGCCTGCGTGACTCTCCTAGTGCCCTTCTGAGTGCAAACCCAGAATAATAAGAATTTTTCATTTTTAGTTTTGAACAGAGAATGACACTTGAATCTTACCAATTTTGGTAGGAAAATCGGACGTTGTTATTTCAAGATTTGAACAATCCAAATTGCTTAAATCTTGAGAGGATAGCATTTCAATCTTCCTAATTAAAGTTTATCAAAGACTGTTTTTCTGCCTTCTTTTAGGATTTTCACTCATAAATGTTCAGTTTAAAATTTTGCTTGCTTCAGCTGTCATTGTTGACAAAGACAAATGATTTTACGAAAAATGTGGAAAAGGGAAATATTTTTTCTAAGAATGGTAGTTTTATACCTCTTCGGAGCTTAAAGTCATTGCTATACACTACTTTGTTTTTAGTGGTGCCCTGTTGAAAACAACTAGCAGAACTATTATCAAATCATTAATTATATCTTAAAATAGAACTGTGAAATAATAAATGCCTCCTATGCTGCTGACGTATTACCACAACTGACACTAAGAAAGTGATGGAAAGCAAGTTTCATGACAGTATCTCATCAATTATTGTTTCTATCAAAATTATCAAATGCTCATAGTATCCAGCCTGAAGTGTACGTTCATTCCCTTATTTCAGTTTTAGAATGTGTACTAGATTTAAAGGCATGAAATTCTGAGACAGCTGCTTGCTATTGCAGGTACTGCCAATATTCTGTCAAGAAAGAACCTTCTAGAAAGTTTTATAGCCATTAAATTACTTAAACAGTTTATGATGTATGATGAATAAATGTACTGTAGACTTAAAAGAATTTAGGACCGAAGCTGCTTTTTGCAATTGCCTCCAACTTTTTTTCTGTTTGTTTCTTCAGCTGATATATAGGAGTGGAATAATGGTCCATCAGGATGTGACTGGCCTACAGTTTAGAGACTCATTAGTGGTAAAAAGAGCAGAACATTTCACTATGATGAAACTAGTATACTAGTATTTCTATAACTGCTATGAGAAACATGTTTTTGTGGTCAAAAATCAACGCCACAGGAAAAAAAAAAAAAAGAGAGATACTCTTCGTGACAGTATCCCAGCTTATCTTGCAGTTGTAAATAATGTGCCTAGAATGAGGTGCTGATAGGTTGGTAGATTAGTAGATTGGTAGATTTTGTAAGGAGGTATACAAGTCTCATGTTCCTGTAGAGGAAAACGTAGTGTAGCCAGTTCCTGTATTAAGCTTCTTGGGATGCAGTCATGCTCATGCCAGAGCTTCCATTTTATTTTAATTTTTTTTTTTCCCTAGGAGATAGGTGTTTGAGACCTCTTCTGTGGTAGTTCAATGGTTTGCTTAAAGAAATGTGAAGAGGGCACATATGACTAGCAAAATTTACAACTGTCCACCCTAAAATATTAAAAAAATTAAGAAGTACCCACCAATATACAATGTTTACTTCCAGGCCAACTTCCTATCATTTTAAATGCCTGACCAGGCATTTTAAAATTATTTGTGTTGGCTGAGAAATATTGTGTCTAAGAAATTACTTTTTTTTTGTGCTTTTGTACTGAGAATGGTCTGTAAAGCATAGCATATTTTTTTATGTCTCTGGTTTCTTACTAACTTCATTAAATCTGTTGGTTGGAGAAGACAAGTGTCATTCTGCTCCAAAGCTTCTTTGTTATTATGTGTGTCTTCAGTATATGTCTTGGCATATGCTGCACACCACATGCCAAAGAGGACTTGTAGCCCTATCGTGCAATTAGCTGGTAAGGATGTTGGCCATTTACTGTGTCACAGCACTGCCTCCTCAGTGACAAGATGACATATGACATCATCAGATGAATAAATGATAGTCATACACCCCTTCGTATCACCCAGAGGGTGTGAGAGAGTTCAGAAGACTGGAAAGGAATGTGTAGAACAAAAACGCTGCCGGCTTTGTGACATGATTGTTCACTTAATTAAAAACTTGTGAAAACATCTGATATATTTCTTACTTGTTTCTTTGAATTGCTCATGCATAACTGTGACAGATAAACTTCTTCCTTTTCCCAGGAAACTTTCACATTGAAGAGGTGCAACTTATTTGCAGTTCTGACATACTGTAAGTAATTCTCATACCGTTACAGTGTATGTTCTATATTAGACATTGTGCAACATAGAGCAAAGTTTTACATCTGCACTGTGATGTATCCATCTTGTACAATATGTTTTCCGGTCTCTTTATAGTCCAGGCTGTTACAAGACATGATTGTCTATATGGAAAATAAAATAGAATTGACCAAACCATATTATTGTGACCAATATAATCCTTAATAATACTAGATAATGCTCGAGTAGACTCTGTGACTTCTAGGAGGAGTACAAATTATGTCTAAATGATTAGAAACAAAAAAAGAAAACACAGATTCTTTAGGTCTATTTCTTATTCTGCTACTGACTAGGAGGATTTTGAACAAAATTTAAGAGTGGCTATGAATCTGAAAATCCTGACTAAGAAGAATAACCCAATTGCAGTATTGCATCCTGTCATCTCTAAGACCTGATAAAAAACCAGACTTGTAGGGTGAAGATGGGTAATGAATATTCATCTTGTCACTCTTTAATATAACTCTCTGTGTGTTTCTGTGCATGTGTGTCTGTATAAAATAGATTTGGATATAATAGTCACTGTGTATTAGTATGGAGATCTGGTTTTGTTTCTGAATGTAAAATATGTTAAACTGACTCTCACAAGTATTAAAAAACCAGTCATTTCAAATTTATGCCATGTATGAGAAGGTTATGAATTTGCTGACTTAAGAATCTTATAGTTTCACTGGCTTGTTGGAATTTGCTATATGTAATATAAAACATTAAGAATTACATTTGCTTGAAACTACAATGAGAACTTGAACTTACACCACAAATTATTCTCCTGGATGTAAAAGGCAGAAAGGACCATTACGATTACTTTTCTGATCTGTGTCACATAACCACAGAATACCATCCGTGCTTGCCCCATAACTAGTTTATAAATAGAAGTATATATGTGAAAAAAAGACGTTGGTCTTCATTCAAGCTTGCTGATTCCACCCTATGCATAGACTACATTCAGAGTTAGGGAATATGTTATCATGAAGAATACAGCTAAGTCAAACATATGTTGTGACTGCACAGAGATAGACAAGATGTATGTCAAATACAAGCAAGAAAACAGCTAGTATAGTGGAACTATTCATATTCTTCAATCTGGTCTTCTTACTTCATCTTCAATCCATCCCTGCAACTGACTCCACCACCTCTCAGCAAGACAGAAGGATGGCAGCTGTCAGTAGATTTATGGTTTGAGATAATTTTTCCAGATGGTGCACAGTAAGTTGAACAAAAATTCTTACAGTACAGCTGAATGACTGAATTGGAGAACCTCACAGACATGCTGAGGTGGCTCCAAAGGAACAAGTTCCAGAACTGGCACAGTCAGAGTGATAATCATGATAAATTAGCTGTATATGAGTTTGGCTACTCCTTCTTCTAGAACTGATTATGTCATGGTATTACCATTCAGGACAAAGAACCCCCCACAGAAATATGAAAAATGCAGGAAGTCAGAAGATACAAGAGAGTATCAAATTTTTCTTTGATACTTTTGAATTTTAGTCTATGATTATTACATTTTTATGACTCTGGTTTTGTACTTTAAAGGCATGCTCTCTGTTTCTAGTTTGTTTGTTTGCTTGTTTAGCTCTGAAAAGATAATTTGGAATAGCAGACTTTCAACAATACTGAAATTAACTTCAGTATTTTCTCTTTCTTTCTCATGGATAATTTGAATTTGTTATTTCTTTGTTGTCTGAAGTAAGTTAGATAGATTTACATAAATATACATGCCCTTTCTGTTTGGGAAACTTACCATTTTATTTGCCTGAGAAAACCTAGTATCTTCAGTCTGAGGTACATACATGTGTGTTTTAAAGTAGCAAGAGGCAAAAAAAATGCCTGCATTCTTCACCTCTTGTCATTTTAAAGACACTGTGCTGAATATTTGAATTGCTCAGGAGGCACCATTGCATGCAGAAATAGCTGGCAGTGAAGACAAAATATGCAAGGGAAAAATGAGACAAAACAACTATTCTGCTTCCCTGAGCAGACCAAGGATGGAAACAGTAGGCAGGCAGAATATTTGAGAGGGATGATAATTCAGAAATCTGGAAATTGCTTTAGTTAATAGATTGCCAAAGTTCTGTATAGAAAGGTTTTCCGAAGTAAGTTTCATGGAATGAGGGGAATACAGATTCCAGATATTCTTAGTGATGTGATCCTTCTGGCTGCTGAGGATCTGTGTTGGCAATGTGACAGGAAACTAATCAAGTTCATTTGCATTTTGAAAGCTATTTAGATTTTGAAGAGTAAGCAAATTGTGGTGATGATCTATACTGTGGAAAAAATTTTGACTAATTCTACTCACAGGTATTTTCCCAGACATCATTCTCTGGAAGTACTGACTGATGGTTAATTTTGTATGGCTCAGTTCACCTGGAAAGAAGATTGCCTTTCTTCCCCATCTCATTTCTTCAGATCTTTTAAAGCTGTACTTTTTCAAGTTGATATGTTTTTTAATAGCAAGAATGTTATTCTTGCCTGAAAAATGAACCCAAAAAACCAAAACAAAACCCAAAACCCAGAGAACTCCAAAAAACCAAAGACCTTTTATTAATTAATTCAATGTACAAGCTGAAGCATACATGTATGAAGTATACATTTTACTACATAGCTGTTCCACTTTAAAACAATAAAGAAACAACTGTACTTCCATTTTTTACTCAGCCCAACTTTTGCGTTTGACTTTTGCATAATTTCTCAATTGTTCAAATGCTATTTCAGTTATCACCAAATGCTAATAGACAACAAATATATCATTCCTTGACAATGATGATGGCTTTTATTTCATCACACTGTTGATCACACTTCCAGCAGTTGCAATACTGAGAGTTAAATGGTAAAAAGCCAGTTACAAAAACAAAAAAATGTCTGTCGTAATCCTGAAGTCAAAATCACATATTAGTCAATGATAATTTGATATAAGAAAATCCACAATAACTTCCTTTAGGCATATTTTCTACAGTAATGATCTTTAACTAGTCCGAGTCTTAAAAATTAGAAAAAAAGTCCAAAATTCCTTCAACTCTCCATGTTTTCTATCAACATTTCCAGTATGACAGTAAAAATCATTATATTAAATGTTATGAAATATATAGTGAGAGTTAATTCTTGCTCCTCAAAAAAATCATAACTGAAATTATGTGTCTGAAAAAGAACCCAAATATATATAACTTATTATTGATAAGACATGGGTAATTCACCCAAATTTACAAAATCCTACAGGTAAACTTTAGTAAAGATATGGATTAAGCCCATCTCTGTGTGCCTCCATCTAGTTCCTTACCAGATTATAAATTGTAGCTAGTACCTTTGAAATTATCTATGTCTATTCCAAGATGTTGAAAATATGTTTTTGACATGTTCGTAAGTGAGATACAATATATTTTTCATAGCAATTTTTTGTTGCAGAGGAATAAATAAATAAATTCTGAACCTTTTATGACAGCACATATCAAAGGTACAGGTAATAAAATAATTTTTTTTGTTGTGTTAACCAGGATCTAAGGACAAAATGAAGTAGATAAACAAAACCATTTTTAGATCACAAAATCAAAGAATGATTGAGGTTGGAAGACACCTCTGGAGGTCGTGTTGTCCAACACCCCTGATCAATCAGGGTCACCTAGAGTCAGTTACCCAGCACCATGTCCAGACACCTTCTGAATAGCTCCAAGGCTAGAGACTCCAGAAAATCTCTGGGCAACCTGTGCCCGTGCTCATTCACCCTCACTGTAAAAAAGTGTTTCCTGATGTTCAGACAGAACCTCCTGTGTTTCAGTTTTGCCTGTTGTCTCTTGTCCTGTCACTGAGCACCCCTGGGAAGAGTCTGGCTCTATCTTCTTTGCGCCCTCCCTTCAGGTATTTATAGGCATTGATAAGATCCCGCCCTGAGCCATCTCTTCTCTAGGCTGAACAGTCCCAGCTCTCTTGGCCTTTCCTCATAGGAGAGATGCTCCAGTCCCCTCATCATCTTCACAGCCCTTTGCTGGAGTCTCTGCACTATGCCCATACCTTGTACTAAAGAACCAAGTACTGAACAGAGAACTCCAGATGTGGCCTCACCAGTGCTGAGCAGAAGGGAAGGTTCCTCTCTCTCAACCTGCTGTCAGCTGATCCAACTGCATCCAGCTGATGCAGCCCAGGATACCTTTGTCCTTCTTTGCTGCCAGGGCATATTGCTGGCTGTTCAACTTGGTGTCCATCAGGATCCCCAGATCTTTTCTGCAAAGCTGCTTTCCGGTCAGTCAGACCTCAGAATATACTGGCATATGAGCTTGTTCTTCCCCAGGTGTAGGACTTTGCACTTCCCTTTGTTGAACTTGAGGAAGTTTCTGCTGTCCTACTGGGCATATAGTATTAGATCAAGTACATAGATCAAGACAAGCTATGAAATTAGAAAAGGGACTTTCATTCTCAGAAGCTTGTCAGATTTTTTCAACTATTCCACAAATAAACTAATAGTATCTAAACCCAGGTGGTTTTCCAGATGCTTTGTTAACTATTTTAATGCCAAAACCATTCTAACACTTTCTTGCTAAAAACTTCGTTTTAACCTTTTCTATATTTCAGTTATTTTTCTCCCTTAAGCCACGGTTATAGGATTTTTAACTGTCGTTTCAGCTGCTCTTTCTATGCCATCTCCTTCTCAATATGACCCTGCAGAGAACAGCTTTTGACTTGGACAAGCAGTGTTTGAAAGTATGGCTGCTTAAATAATACATGTCTTGCAATTTAGTTCAAAGACACAAGCCTTATCTCACTTGGAATTTTCTGCTGAATTTTGATCCTAAACTCAAATGTGTAATTCCAGCATTTTATTGCTAGCATTTCAGCACTTCCTGTCAGAATAAATGTATCTAATGGAGCAAGCCATGTAGAAAATAACTTCTAGCATTTTTTTTTATTACTGAAACAAATATAAATCATTCCAGTGCTCAGCCCCAAGCAGAGATGTTATCTGCCTTTAAAAATAGCTACTTCAAAGAAGTTCAGAACATATTTGCATAAACCGGTTGTCAGATTGTTTGTGTTTAGTTCAAGGAGATGAAAATTAGTTGTAAAATGCCACATGGGGAATTTGTTCATATGGTGTCCACAGGGATGAACAACTTCATAACTTGGATTTTACATAGAACGGTTCAAAGGACAAATTTTAAAATAATATTTCTCCTCCCATTAGGGTTAAGTACATAGGCACATCTCAATAGAGTATAAATTGCTTTTGTTTGCTTAAATTCTGCTAATAACACTTCTCCAGAAGGGGTGCATATTTAGTGTAATTAGATAGTTGGTTCCTGTGGTGGTAAATGGAACATGTAGCAGAGGAAAAGGCTGTGTTTCACAGTGTTGAATTAGAGACATGGATCAGTTATGCATCCACTGTGATTCACTGAAAATGAAAATAATTCTTTCCTCTCCTTTTTTTCAATCTTATCAGAAAAAAAAAAAAAGGGGTGGAGTGGGGTGTCACTGCTGGGAGACCTACACTCACCATGTGAATATTACATATGTCTCTGAGGATGGTGAACAAACAAACTATAAGGTTTGTTGAATAGCAAAGTTAAGTACATCAAACTGAAAGAAGACACTAGAAAGTGAGGTCTGCTTACAAAGGTTTTCTATAGGGGAGCCATATCCATCACGGTTGAAGTGATGACATACGGACAGTACTAGAGCACTGCAATTTTCTGGGTTATAATTAGGAAGAGGTGGTTGAAACGAGAGCCTGTTTGAGGAAGGACTAATTATTCTAATCTGACAATCACTGAATTAAAAAATAATCTTTCCTGATTTTTGGGTTTACTCTGTTCCATATTTGAATTGGTGATTTCTCTAAATCATTCTTACAAAGTAAGACTACATATGTAATTTACATAGTAGGCTACTCCTATTAAAATAAACAAGGTCAGGACATTCTCAGGCATCTGAATCTAGTTGTCTAAGTTGTCAAATTGCCTTTATTGATAAACATTTAGAGTGGTCACAAGCACAGTGCAAGACATTCGATGGACAATAAACCGTTTCAATGAAGATGTCCTGTCTAAGAGGTTAGAGATTAATATATGGATAAGTCCATGGCATTCCATGCCAGTTGTCCTTAATATTGGAAAGCAGACCTAGGCCCATTTAATTTATTAGTATAAATCTAAGGACAGAGGGTCAGAAACATGAATCAGTCATACGTACCACAGGTTTGCCTTGACCTTTTAATCTCATCTGTTGTCAAGGGAGAAGCCAACCACTGGTTTATAGCCAAAATCTATTCCTCAGATGATACAAAACCAAGCTGCAGTGAGGAACGAACTGAAAACCAGCCCAACATGACATAAAAGAAAGAAAGAGGAATGAAGACATATCATTTTGCACAATTGTACCATGTTTTTATATTAATTGAAATTCACTTATTAAAAAAACTGGGTATTTAATTTGATGTTGCAGTGGGAAAATATTTTCTTTGGTAATACATATCCATGTAGAACTCTCAGGGTTTTTTGTTTGTTTGCTCTGGGTTTCTATTCCTGGGTAAATAAAGATGGAAGAATTAGAAAGTCATTTATACTTTGGACAGCCAGTTGCTGTACACAGATTTCCAAAACACTTCGATGAACAGTGTACTGTTGAAGTTATTGGCTTAGAGGATTTCAAATCTTACTAAATTTGTTTCAGCTTTTTTCCCATCTTTTCCCAAAACTCTCCTTCTTCCTTTCCTACAACTTCTTTCTCTTGTTTCTCAGTCTGGCAGATTATCTTTGAACAAGATAAGATTTGATATATTGTAAAAGTTTATTTAGGAGGCTTTATTCCCTTTCTTTATGTGAACCTCAAACCAGTTTACTCACAGTCTGGCAGATGCTCAGTCTTTATTTCTTGCCAAGCCATTGCTGCCAAATATTTTGTGTTCTGTATCATTTTATTGAAGGAAAAGAAAGGGAAGGGAAGGGATGCAGAAATTTATTTTAGGTGAGAAACATAAAACTCCAGACAGTTCTTTGCTGATGCCTATAAAAATCAGAGAAGTCTAGAATGGCTATTTACCTAAAATATTATATTACATAGGATGGACCATATGTTTGTCACTGTTCTGGTGTCTCACAGGCTACAATTTGCTCTAAGACACCAAACAGATATCATATGCTTCCAGGAATAAATTAAAATTACTCTATAAAATGTTTATGCTGCAGCTTACAAAAGAGAGTATCATACATTTTATTGTTGAACAGAACATTGCTGCAAGAACTCAGAGAAAAAATGCATGTGAATAAGTATACATTCCTTCAAACTTGCCAGTACTCCGGAATGTCATTATCCTGCTCTACTCAGTGCTTGTTAGGCCACACCTGGAGGACTGTGTACAGTGCTGGTGCCTGCTATACAAAAAGGATGTGGACAGGCTGGAAGGGGTCCAGAGAAGGGCCACCAAGATGACCAAAGGCCTGGGAAGCTGCCATATGAGGATAGGCTGGGAGAACTGGGCTTGTTCAGCCTTGAGAAAAGGAGGCTCAGAGGGGATCTCATCACCGTGTACCAGTACTTAAGGGGTAGCTACAAAGAAGATGGAGACTCCCTTTTTACACAGAGTCACATGGAGAGGGCAAGGGGGAATGGACATAAGTTGCTCTTGGGGAATTCCGATTGGACACCAGAGGGAAATTCTTCACAGTGAGGACAGTCAACCATTGGAATAATCTCCCCAGTGAAGTGGTTGGCTCGGCCATATTGGAGACCTTCAAGAGTCGTCTGGACAGGGTGCTGGGCCATCTTGTCTAGCCTGCGCTCTTCCTAGAAAGGTTGGACTAGATGATCCCTGAGGTCCCTTCCAACCTGTGATTCTGCGATTCTGTGATTCTGTGATTCTGTGTAATGTACTTATATGCTTTCTGTCTTTTATAAAATGGCACACTAGTTTCATTTCTTCAGACCATTCTTTTTATCTGGAATGGAAAAAAACATGAAAGAAAAGCTTATTTTTTGCAAGGCTCAAATAATTGTTTTAACAGAGGTAATAAGGTCATGTCTTTCAACTAACAAAGTATGGATCAACAGTGAAGAAAATGATAGCTGTCAATTAAATAATTTAAAAACTAATCAGATGATCTCCAGACAGAAGGAGTGAGGAGATGCATAGGGAAACTGGTGACTTTTTTTTACCTAAACAAACTCTGATGTTTTTTCACAAATAAAGCTATTACACTATCCTTTAAGAGGCTGTATTTTAAATAAAATTAAATTATGCCATGCCAATATTTATAAAGTCCCAAATTCTAATTTCTGATTAGATCTGTTAAACTTTTTTCCACAAACTAAATGGAAATATTTCATGTTCTTTTATGAAGATAATAGGTACAAATTAGAAATTTGGCCTCTTAACAGCTACAGCATTACAGTCTTAACTGATGAACTGAGTCTACTCAAGCTTTAGTCAAATTTTTGAAACAGTTTTGTAAATTGTGTAGAACATGATGTGCATCAGAATGTCTGTTCACATAACAAAGTTCTTGTCATGAACAAGATGACAAAATTCAGCTTTATTAAACAGAATATGCAAGTCTGCCAACATCCGGTTGAATCTTGACTTCAAAGCTGTCCATGATGCCCTACAGTGATAAATGAATACTTGTGTGTTAAATTGGAAGTGCAGAAAACTGCATAGTTTAAAACAAAATTAATAGATAAGGATAGCCTTAAAATTGCCCTTTGTATAAGATCTATAGCTTAGAGCTGCAGTAATAAGCCTCCATCTTTACACCTCAGCAAGGTGTGCTACCCAAGACCATGAAAGTCTCCCATGTGATGTGCTAATGGCTTTTCTTGAAGACAGAACCATTTCTGCACCATTGTGAAGAGAGTCCTTTGGACTAGATGCATTTTGTCAGCTGTCATACCCAAAGTCATAGGGTTGCTTGCATATTGATATGAAGGAAGGGACAAAGGTGAAGCTTGAGTGTTGAGTTTATTGGCTCTGATAAGACTGGGCAAGGCAGGAGTGCTGGGGCATGACTGGTCATTACTATAATACAAATACAAATACCCCCAGGTATTTGTCATGGGATACAAACTTCTCCTAATGACTTCAGTGGTTACAGTGTTTCCTTAAAAGCATGTCAATAATTGTTTCTTGGCTCAGTGGCAGTACTGAGAATTGATATATAAATCATAATTCCTGATTTAACTAAGCATTTTGTTTAGTCTGAAATGTTTCATCCAAGACTACATCTGGATCACTATGTCTTGTTCTGGGGTCCTGAGTACAAGTAAGACACAGACGTAATGAACAAGCTCACCCAAAGGCCAAATAAGGGCTTAAAAATCTGTCGTACAAATAAGGGCTGAGAGAGCTGGGATTGTTCAGCCTGGAGAAGAAAAGGCTCAGGCACATCTGAGCAATGTATATAAGTACCTGACGCAGGAGAGTAAAGAAGATGGAGCCAGGCTTTTCTAAGTGATCTTTGGTGAATGAACAAGGGTCACTGGCCACAAACAGAAATATAAGAAAATTCTGTTTAAAAGTAAGAGAATTCTTTTTTGCTGTTAGGATAGCCAAAGACTGAAAACATTTGTCCAGAGAGGTTGTAGAGTCTCCATGCTTGGCTTGGAGATATTAAAAATCCAACTGGGCAATGCCCTAGGCAACCTTCTGTAGTTGACCTTGCTTGCGCAAGGTTGGACTAGTTGATCTCCAGAGGTCCTCAGTGATACTGTGATTATAGAGTCACAGTATTGTGTGCAGAGTTTTGTTTTTTAGTAAAATAGAATAAGAAATATCAAACTAAGTACTAGCTTTGAACATTGCGCTTCAGGCAAACTAAGAATGACCATATATAATTATCATCTATAGAATGTCTTCCCTTTAAGGTCCTAAGAGCAGAAGAATCTGGATTCCATTCCTAATCTATGAAAAATTAAAGGATCAACTAATTTCCTTTAATTGCTCAGTTTCACATGGGGATTTGATGATTTAGATGCGTGATGCTCAGAGATCTTAGCTGAAAACCATTTTTTAAAAAGTTTAAAAGTGTGTCACTGCTAAATGATACTGTCTTTCTGAAATTTATATTTGATTTAGTCAAACAATGCAGTTTCATTCATCTTCTCTTCTGAAAGACATCTGCAGTTACTGAGGTTCTGTGTTGTGTAAGTTTTCACATAATCATGTGTGAAATGGTTCAAAGACCAAGTTCTGCACACTATCCCTTGATTCAAAAAATAAGTCTAACTCCTGAAATTATTAAAAAAAAATTAAATAAAAAGATAATTCAAGAGAGTGTATGGGGCTTCAATTCATATCACTTTAGATGTTTAAAATATATCTGCCTCCCATGCCAGTGGAGTAAAAGAAGGCATTTCTAAGGTATCCATGTGTAAGGTTTTAAATATTTACTCTAAAATAACATTAATCACAGCCTGAAACTGGCACTTCCTGTCCTGTGGTCATAAAAGCAGCTTAGGTTTTCTTGCTTAGTGGTAGGCATGTAGAAATTCATATTTGGTCAGATGAACTTGACCTGCAGTTTTCAAACTGAGAATAGTTTTCATTACAAAAAACTAATAAACTGAAAAGAGCATGCTCATTTTGAGGAACTGGCATAGAGCCTTCTAATTATTATTTTATTTTCAATTCACTTGGCTAGTCTAGTATGTAATATTTGAATGTGTAGATGGACAGGAAGAGTCTATAAATCAGAACATCATTATTTTCTGTCTTAGGAATCTCTGGAGAAATCCCTAGTACATTGTGTGATTGCTGAATATGTTCTTTGGAAGCTGAGTTTCAGTACTGGTGCTTAGGGACTAAAGGAAGTTTTATTTTAAATGTATAAGATAGATATGCAAAAAAATCCCATTATTAAATAATTATTTTAAAAAATAATTTAAAAAGCATTTTATGGCTGTGAAGTCATCCTAAACAAATCTGTCACTGCACCAATGTGCCAACCACGAAATATAATCTTTAATTTATTTCAATGTGAAATTAATTATAAGTGATGTTCATTTGATGGGAATGGATATTGATTTGGTACATTCAGCAAACACTGAAAATCTGTGGTGAACCAGGGAGTCTTGACATCACCTGCTCTGATAAGGACAGAGGATTTTGACAGCTTTAAGTCAGTTTTATTTAAACAAACTATTGAAAGGGGAGCTAGCTCTACAGAGGAACACTTAAATAGATTCAGAAAACATCCCAATCCCAGATTCAAGGAAGGGTGGAACCGGCTGCCAAGGGGAGGAGGAGGAACTTGGCTTTTATTTTTTTGAAAGAACATTAACCCATTAGACTTTCCTCTAGAGAAAAAAGGCTCATAAATTCAGATATCTTCAATTTTTGTAGAAACAAGAAATCATTTTCTAGGAGATGGACTAGTAATTTAATCAAGAGTATGAGAAAAGGCAGAAAAAGTAAATATTCATTTAACACAGATTGCCAAGAACTGAATTAATTGAAGAACCATGAGATGTGCAAAACAAAAGGTTGTTTGGTGTTTCTTTTGTAAATTTCTTTTTGAAGAAATGAGAAGAGTTGGAATTGCAATCACTTTGTACGCTACTCCCCCCCACCCCAATCATATTTTTGTTGATCATCTTGCTTAATAGCTACTGAATCAGCCATGATCTGGTAACGTGTGAGCAAACAGTATGCATTCCATTATAAAATAAAAAGTAATGTCACACAGTTATGAATAGAGGATATAGGACATATGGGATATACATAATAGTGCATTCTATTTTCAGAAGTAAATTTTGAAAAAGTTGTGACAGATAATCAGGTTAACATCAATGTCCAGTGCAATGCTATAGCAGGAAAATATCATTTATTCCTTCTACCTATTTCTTCCTTCTACATATAAATGGAAATATTTAATAGGAGTAAAAAAAGTTATAATACTAGCATAGTCTGATTTACTGGAATCCTATATATAAATCAGATGCTGACACTGCAAGGAGGATATTGAAACAGTGAAAGAGGTTTCAGAAAAGAGTAGTGAAAGTGATTAAAGTATTGGGCACTGTGCCTTAAAAGAAACTGCGTCAAAAACCAGTTTGATTGCTGAGTAAGTTGTCACCAGAAGGATTTGATCACATTACTTAATCACCTGTGTAGGTATGGAAATCCGAGTAAACTGCAGTTGACTATGAATGTAAACACATATATTGTTTCTACTGTATCAACGTCTTAAATGTCATGTACTAAACAAAAGAAGAATACTAAACGTCCTTTTTTCTGGATGAGGTAGTAATTTAAAAAAATAATAAATTACAGATCAGATATTTCTAAAGAGAACAAGAGAACAACTTTGACAGTGTTGAAAATTTTTTCCCAGAAACATTCCTGAGAACTTGATTTTCAGCTGAGGTATTTATTCAGCCATTTAAAAACTGAAAGCAAGAGAAAAGAGAAGTTATTCATCCTGACAAGTTGAATCTCAAAATTAGAGATCATAATTTTTCATCTGGGAAAAGTAACCTAAATAAAGAACCAAGAAAACCCAGAACACAGGAAAGAAATCCTGGAAAGATTTTGAGGTACCTCTTAAAAATTGAGTCAGATGCAATAAGAAAAATGAGGAAGAGATTTCTCTGAAAGTGCTATTTACGTTGCTGAGGTATATACATATCCTTTAATTTATAGAAATTCATCTAAGTTGGAGCTTCAGCTTTGCTTTTGCAGCACAACTTTCCTAGCTTGATACATTCAAAATTTGAACAGAAGGTCCCAAAGAAGTGATCATGGTTGCCCATGCAATTAGGGAGATTAGCAGTGATTCTCTGGTCACAGAGGTTTTTCCCAGGGAGTGCTCCAGGTGAGACGCCGTGCCAGTGGAGCTAGAGATGGCTGTTGGACACAAACCTGTCACCACAACAGCTTAGGAAGCAAGTGTGAAAATGCAATCACAGAACATTGTGTTTGAAAAGTAATGCTCAACAAGGCAGGTAGTACAAAGATTAGGGAATGACTTTGTCCCTGATTGTGAAGAAAAGAGTCTGGCTTGTACATAAAATAAAAGCTATAACAGTTTTCAAAGGCTGGAAATTAAAGATAGCCATATAGGGCTACTGATAATATGTGCTAGAAAGGGTGACAAGTAATCATTGAAACAATTCTCAATAGTTACAGAATATTCTTGATGACTCTCAACTTTACCCAGGGAGTTGTGTTTCTCTAAAAATAAAGTTTTTAAAACTCTAGCCATTAGAGTGAAGCAAAGTGCAAGAAATCTTATCGCCTTTTATTATATAGTAGGCCAGATCACATAATCACAATGATCCCTTTTGTTTTTAAGTGAAAACCATAAACCCTTTGCTACTCTTCTGCTTTTTCTGTGCTGATACTGTAGCCCATCAGGAGGCAAATCACTCAAGCTGCCTAGTTCAATTTGTGAAAATGTTGAAAGAGAGCCTAGATAACTGACGTTTGAACTTTTAAGTGAAAACGTGGCTCATCCATCTTGTCAAGGAAGAATATTCTCAGAACAATATTTGGACAACAATTTTGAACATTTGAGCTCCTGGTCATTGATAAGTACTGGCCAATGTTGTTCATTATTGTTTCATTTACTTTCATAAATAATTATTCTACCACTGCAACTGGAGTGAAGCCTGTACTTTGTCCTCCTTGTACCAATGCTTAGATGCTACAAATCTGCCAATGCTAGAATGCTTATATATGTTGTGGGTGCTTTTGTGAAGAAAAAAGATCGTTTGCATTTGAAGTACATTATAATAATGATTTGATAGTGACCTCTAGCACTGGTGGAATGACCTCTGAGTATTGCTTGCCTTTTAAAATTATTATTACTTACAAAGTTTTAAAAACGTAAATTGTTGCCAATATAGCAAATTTAGCTATACAGTCTGTTTGTTTTTAATGCTCACACTCCCCAAATACAACTAAGTTATTTTTATAATATGTAACTTCTTGTAAGAGTACAATAGTGTAAGCATGAACCTCTCATAAGCTTTTGACACCAAAAATGTAAATAGATTGCTCAGTATAATCCCGTAGTATTTCCATCTGCCTTATTTTCCTTATTACAGCCTAGCACATGGTCAGCCTCAGCCAGTGGTCTTAATGTTGTTTTCATGGGGATAGTCGATACCTGCATCCCTGAGTGTGGGAGCAGTTCTGTTTTGTAGCTTTTCTGCAATACCACTGATATCAGAAGCAAGGATTCACTCAGAATATTATTTCATGCATTGAAAAAGAATAAAAAGAATAAATACTCCTTAGCTTTCTTTGTATTTTAGTTATCGTGTATGAAGCAGAAATTAATTCCAGGATGACTTATGGACTATGTTACTTAGTGTTGTGGGTTAACCCCAGTCAGCAGCTCAGCCCCATACAGCCACTTGCTCACTCCCCTTCAATGGGATGAGGAAGAGAATCAGAAGGTAAAAGTGAGGACACTCGTGGGTTGAGATAAAGACAGTTTAATAAGGCCAGTACAAGCAGCATGCATGAGCAAAACAAAAGAATTCACTCACTCCTTCCCATGGGCAGGCAGGTGTTCAGCCATCTCCAGGAAAGCAGGGCTCCATCACGCGTAATGGTTGCTTGGGAAGACAAACGCCATGATTCTGAATAACCCCTGCCTTCCTTCTTCCCCGCAGCTTTTATTACTGAGCATATATTTTGAGATATCCCTTTGGTCAGGTGGGGTCAGCTGACCCAGCTGTGTCGTGTGTCCCCCCAAAATTTCTTGTTCAGCAATAGCTAAAATATAGCTATGTTAACAATACAGTTTTGGTAATGAAACTATAAAATAACACCTTACAAGGTACTATGAAGAGAATTAACTCTGTCCCAGCCAAAATGAGCACACTTAGCATGCCAGGATCATCAGAACATGCTTTGTTTCAACTCTGTCAGTATACTGCTAGGTTTTTATTTCCTTATGACTATGGTTACAGAACTAAATCTCTAGAAGAACTTAAAAATATGACAAAATAGGTGTTGGAGGATGGTTTGGTTCGAGGATGTATAGGAGCCTCTGGTGAACTAGCTTGGGTGCTGTTCTGGCTATCACATTGTTTCCTTCTGCTCTGCAGTAGAACAGTATTGTGTTGCTCCTCTAATTTAGGGTAAAGTACTAATACTATTTTAATTGAATTTGCAGTTGAGAACAGTTGACGAAGGCAAAGGCCTTCAAACAGTAACAGAGCTATGCTACCATCTCTTTTTCCTTCTGCTTCCTCATGCTTACAAATTTTGGTCTTAATACCATTTATTTTTGCTAGTGTTGTCAAAAAAGGTTTCATTAATTTGCATCAAATAAAGATTCCCCTTTGAGACTCCTCTTTGAAATTAATAGGATTTGATTGCTCACACTTCTACATGCAAGTTAATATGATCCAACAGGCATTGCTGCTGCACATAAACAAACAGTGTGAAATTATAATTACAGCTAGTAAGTAGAGCAAGAGAAGCAAATTCATCTAATTTTCATGCAAGCTTTATGTCTACTTTTTTTTTTTTTTTAATTTCATTTAAAACACACATTTCTTTCTGCTCTGGCAGTACTAGCAAGCATGAGGGAGTAGTAACTAATACTGAATATGGTTCAGAATACATCAATGTTCCATACATTAATGTGTTATAGAGACAATTCTAAACAAATTCTAATAAAATTGGACGTTACTTAACCTATCCTGGTCCTTATACCTAAGCTGATTTATTGGTACGCAATACCACAGAGTAGTAGTAGGGAAAAGTTCTGCAGTTTTAAAACATTAATTCTTAATTTATTTCATCCCATTAAGTACAGATAACAAAATTTTGCTTTTGGTGAATATGGTAGATGATAGTATTTGTGTGTTATTCAGTTATGCTCCTCCTTGGGTGAGGCTAAATAGCAGCAATGAATAATCTGTATTTGCCTTGCTGCTGTTGCATACCAGGTCAGGCAGAGCCATTTAGGAGACAAGACTGCATTTGAGGAATGAACATCCTCAGCTGGGGGATATTTTGCTGATTGCAGTGGGGCAGGCACTTCTTCAGTCTAGGAAAATAAGTTGTCAGTGTAGTGAAGACTGGGGGTGGAGTTGGTGGGCTTTGCTGAAATGAACTCCTAACAGACATAGCAGGCCTTGGAAATTATGGAAAGAAAGAAACCTTTCCTAAGGCTCAAGAAGGACTTAATAGAGTTTGTTGCAAGCCAGACAATCTGAAAAGTGTTAGCTGGGAGCAAGCCTGGAAAAAAAAAATCTACACAGCAAGGATGCATGAAGCAAGGAGGTGCTCCTCTTGTACTCTAATCCTAGTCATTGTTTTCTAATCCTACTTGATCTCTCTTTGAAGTTGGGTTTTTTAAATTTGTTTGACTCTGGTTTTTTCCTATCTAAAAGACTCATTTTTGGTTGAGTTTTAATAATACCTAACTTTTGAGATTTAAAAAGTTCTGAGATTTCAGGGTACTTAATTTACGGAAATGTGCTGGCAGATCCACCTCAAAGGTTTGTTTCTCAGGGTCTCAGTGAAAAATTTTAGTGCCAATATTGAACATTTAGACACAATTTATCAATGCATATCCATTCCACATATTAAATAAAGCTTAAGCTATTTCCTCAGTGCAGGCCTAACTCATCAAACACATCTGTAAAAACATTCTACAAAATAACAGTCACTGTACTGTTCCTTAGCACTGTAAAAACCTATGATTGATTGTAAATTGACTAATCAATTTTTTTTTGAGATTGAAGCATTATCTTAGGCCACAGACTATTTAAATCACAGCAAGCAAACAGCTGTATTAGAATAAATATATCTTTCCTTTCAGCCTGTTACCAAGTGTTGTCCAAAGGACCACTGTGATACTCTTCTGCAATGTTTTTTGCAGACAATTTTTCTCAATAATGACAGTGTAATAAAGTAATTTGTTCAGTGGTGATGGTTCATTCATTTGTAGAAGAAGTAATTTGATTGAAGATGGTCAAAGTGACGAGCTAAACAGACTTTGATATATTGTGACTTCAAACACTCATTTCCAGAAAAATATAACTTTAAAAAATGAGCTCTTCATATCACATAAGCACACTCTGGCTCCCAATTCCTCAAGCTTTTACCTGACTCTTAAGGGGACTGTTAAAAGGAGCAACAATTAAGATGGGTGTCATTCCCAATATTCTTGAATGTAGAGATGAGGACAGGGGAAAGTAGAGAGTTGTACTGGTCAATGGTCAATTACATGGATTTGCATTGTGTCTTGTGATGTGAGTGAATAAACATAGATATGCACAGGACTTTGCAAGTTCAGAGCAAAGAACAGCCTTAGTCAAGGAAGAAAAAAGCAAAAAACCCAACCAAAAAAAGAGGTTGCTCAGAACTGAAATCGGGGAGAATTGCTAGTGTCTCTGCTCCTGAAGGGAGATTGTTACCCTGTGTTGTATCAGTGATAAGCATTTGAAGAAAGGAAGGGAGCTCTGCTTCAGAAAGAGCAGACTTGCTGTGATTCCAGGTGGATTGCAAAGCAGTGACAAAAGAGTGGAAGCAAAATCTTCCCCTGCTTGCAGAGTAAAAAGAAAAACAAACAAACAAACAAAAAAGGAAAACAGCAACAGCACTTCACCATTCCAGCTTTAATCCTTGATATTATCATTTTTTGCACAAGGAGAAAAGTAGAGGAAAGTTGAATTTGGAGGAGATGGTGATTGTTAAGTGGCGATGGTAGTGATGGTAGTTTAATTGATTAATTGACTTGAAAATGGTAGTATATTGAACATTGTGAATCAATGGAAAAGAGCTCCACAAATGTCAATCCAGGATTCAATTTACACAAAGAAAATGGGGGAAAAAAAAGGTATATGAAAATTTTATTCTTCCATGTTCCTGGAGCAATATGGTAATGGGTCTCAGTCATATCTCAAGAAAAGGCCTGCAGAAATAAACTAAAGACATCACAGATTTATTGAACTTACAGAATAAAAAGATTGTTTGGAGGTTTGTTTTTTTGTTGTTGGGTTTTTTTTTCATATTTCCTGTTCTGTGCAGATCTGTTGAGTAGCATGGAGATTATTACTGTCCAAATACTGTGATTTCATTATTTAAAAGGCCTGCACAATACTATTTTTAGCCAAAACAGCCCCAGATTTTAATGAAAAGACTATTAATAGACCTTTTTGTAGCGATAGGACAAAGGGTAATGGTTTTAAACTAGAAGATGGTACATTCAGACTTGTTATAAGGAAGAAATGTTTTATGAAGAGGATGGTGGAACACTGGAAGAGGTTGCCCAGAGAGGTGGTGGATGCCCCAACCCTGGAAACATTCAAGGTCAGGTTAGATGGGGCTCTGAGCAGCCTGATGTAGTTGAAGATGTCCCTGCTCACTGCAGGGAGGGGTTGGACTAGATGACCTTAAAAGTCCCTTCCAATCTAATCCATTCTATGATTCTGTGATTCTATACTTTCATAGAAGCACTTAAATGATTTTCAAAGACAGCATGGGAACGCATTGTATATGAATATAATAAAAATGAAAGAAATACTGTAATTTAAGAAGTTAACCTTGGTCCTGTTCTCTTATCTGTAGATAAATTATGGATTAGACAATGCAAAGATGAAATAGGTTTTAAAAAGTGAAAGTGAAGATTGATAGGACAAAAAGAAAGAATACAATATTAAAAGCCCTTTTTTCAAACAGCAGAGACACAGGGTGACCTGTTAGCATCACTGGAGTAATTCATAAGCTGTTTAGTAAAAAATTATTGATAAGGTTGGTGTTATCAACTGTGTAAATACTCAGTTCTGAACTTCAAAGGCTTCTGCATATATATAATTTGTACTAAGCGTACTTGAAATTTGAAAACAGCCAACAATAAAAATTAGTCCCTTGTTAATATTACCTCTTTCTATTTGCTGAGTCATTTTCAAAATAGTAATTTTTCATCCAACTACACATGTTGGTCAATATGTTTGGTAATGATATTGAAACAAAAGCCTTATATGTACCACACCGAGATTTTTTTAGAGGGGTTGGGTATAACAAAAGAAGTGAAAGTTGATTTCTTGCTAAAAAATATTGCTAAGGTTTAAGTTTCTGACAGCCACTTTAAAAAGAAAAAAGAAAGGTAGCAGACTGTGTCTGAAAAAATATACATCTTAGGGATCAGTACTGCATTAGATGGAAGAATGCACTTAATATCTTTTGAATGGTGTTATTTCCCTTCTGACTCCAGTGAAACTGTGAAAAGGAATTAATTTTAAAGTCAATTGCATCCAATGTTAGTCACATGATTTGTGGTGGGTATTTTCATTGATTGTGTAAACAGAAAGTGAATGTATGTGTAATATAGTGTCTCTGCCCCCTGGGAAATTCTTAAGCGTCTTTCCAGTTTACAGCAAAAAAACACCGTGATTGTTATTCTAAACATCCACTGACAGGATGGAGGAGAAGCAGAGGAAACAGTATCAGCATAAGAGAATGTGAATGCCCAGGGCTGCAGATGCTGGCCTTGGTACTGTGAAGACTTGCACCAGAGCTTAACTTGATGCTTTGTAAGCAGTTCTGGTGAATTTAACTGAACTGTTCAGAGGGCGTAAAGTTAAGTGAATATGCAAAGTTTTGAAAAATAATGAGTTTGGTTGCATTTTTGTTCTTTTTTTTTCCTAGGTAGTTGCAGCAGACCATCAGAGTGGATGCCTGATTGAAAGGGCAATGGACCTGATTTAAAGCACAGCTGTGGGATATTTTTCAAATTTGCACTTTGCCTCTTATTAGTTATAGAGCGTATTTCTGTGGGTTTCAAAGTAGCTTTTTTCTTCGTTAAACTTTGTCAGCATTTACTGCTTTAAGGTTTTTTTGCAACCAAGGTTTTCAACAAATTCAAACAGGAAAATAATTTAATAATTTCAGAGTATTTAAAATTATTGCAATATTAACCAGGAGTGGTATTAATTTTAAAGTACTTCTCTCAGTTATGATGCCAGCGATAAAAACAATGAAGCAATATATATCCCTTCCTAAACGAGAAATCTAAAGCTTGTCCTAGAGTTGCTTGGTTCCTTCTAACATCTATATAAATGATAACTAGCTGAGATGTAAATGCCTACAGGATAGGCATGGTGAGTCCCAGTCTGGCTGACTGAGCTACACTTCTTGAATCCAGATGTTTTTTAATGCATCCACCCTGAGGCCGCTCTTATTAAAGTTACTGTCCTAAGTGATGTAAACTGGGTTTTTTTTGCATATTAGGTGGAATGAAACATATAAATATATGCCAGATGATACTCTTTACATCTTCACTGGCAATGGCAACACAGTTCTACAGGTTCTTCATCTAAGAAATAAAGGAAGAACTACTTCTACGATATTTGCCTCAGAGATATTGGCATGATATTGTAGGCATGGCTATTTCATAAAGCTTTGGGCATATATACCTTGCCAGATATCAGCTCACTTGAATTAGCTACGTATGTGTTTTAAGCTGGTAACCTGTCTTTGGCAGCTTCACTTGATTTTATGTAATACACACAACACTGTACACAATGCAAATGTACCATGGTTACTCTTGCCTGTAGTTTGTAGTATTATCCACATTTCGTGGTGGGTATGACTTCAAGTGAAAGAGGCTGAGAAACTGCAAGGCTGTTGTTAATGATTAATAATTTTTTACTGAAACACCACTCTGGGAAAAAAGTTAAGAAATTACTTTTTCAGTAACAGTATTTCGATTGATATGCAGTCATATAATCTGAAGTTAACAATCTAAAGGAAGAGCAGAAAACAACAGATTTCATATGGACTATTAGCTCATTTTGGTGGTAATAAAATCTTTTATTCTTACTATGGAATTATTAGGAAACAGGACTATATTTAGTATTTCTACGAGTCTCTATCATTCTCTCGCAGTTTATTGACGTTAGCTGTTTACTAAAAATTTTGTCCAGGGAAAATGCCTTTCCTCTCATCCACGATATGGTTTTAAACCATCTAATATTCTTAAACCATTCCTAACAGATATTTGTCTAACCTGTCCTTAAAATCTCTGGTGACAGATGTTCCAAAAACTCATGTGATAATCTGAGAACTCCCTTATTCTTTCTGGATAAAGAATTTTTGTTTTCAATTTTGGTAATCTGAATCAATTTGAATAATCAATTTATATGTATTGCTTTTGTTCATCTCTTTGGAAATAGATTATTCCATTCTCTCTGCATCAATTATTACTAATTCTTTAACCATTATCTTTCCTGTGCTCCCTAAGCTGGACTAACAATCAGAATTTTTCTATTCCTTTGTAGACTTCTGATTGTGGACAAAGATGGAAAATGTTGAGACATCTGGGCAATAAAACAGGGATAGTGGCTTGAATTAAACCTGAGGATTCTGTTTAAACTTTACAGCTTAATGACACATTTGAAAAATTCACTCTAAAATCACATAAGTGGTTAGGAACTTCATACTAAATCTTTACAGGCACAAACAGTTTGAAACCTATCTTACTATGAAGGAAATACAGAAGAACACATACCAGTCTTGTGGAAAGTGTCGTCTTTATCCTTTGTGACGAATTAGGTCATTGATATGTTTATATTGTAATCTTTTTAAACAGGGATTGAGCTGCATTTTTTAGTAGGTAACTCTGACAACTCCAGGTATTGGTTATTTCAATTTATTCACTGTTCCTTCTTAATTTCCTTTGGAAATCTTATCAGAAAAGAATGTAATGTAACATATGCAAAGAAAATGTCCTGATCATCTTGAATAAGGAAAAAAATTGCAGTAGAGCAGATTCTGATGTGAGAATTTGTTTTAAACTCTGAAGTCTTGTCTGGGTCAGTCTGCCTGGAAAAGTGACAACTTGCATGGACTAAAAGAGCATTCTTTCTTTTCCTGAGAAGTCAGAAACTTTTAGAAGTTACAAATGATCCTTCAGGTAAAAAATAATGTACATGCAGTTAAGAACAATTATCAGCATAGCTGTGTGCATTCATGTTGCAAGATGAAAGAATGTCTAATATTTCATTTGATGGAAGCAAGAAAATATGACAGTCATTGAAGAAGAGACGTCAATACCTGCATAGGTTAGGAATGAGAATAATTATTTTGATTGGGTTAGGGGGATTTGGAATAAAAAAATTTGAGATAAAGAAAAAGAAATGGAAAAAATAGGTAAGGAAGGAGAATTAAAAACTGAACAGAACACAGGGAAGACTCAATGTAAAACTGATGGAGTGAGAGAAGCACTTTGGTGTAATAAATATATTTAGGGTAAGAATGCTGAGCTGATAAATTATGCGAGAGAAAAATACTGTCTGGTGAATTGAAAGAGATCAAACAGAGGGAATGTGATAAACCAGTGGCAAACAGCAGGGAGATGATGTACTGGTTGAGGAAAAATGCTCAGGAAACAAAACTCTTCTTTTAAAGGAGTAAACTGAATTAATTTTGGTATAAATACAGGTGAAAAAGTAGGCTGAAGAAAGAATGGAGGGAAAGAATAGTAGAATTCTGAATAGGTTTGCCATGTGTAAGTTGAAAGAGGTGAATCCTGAAACCAAGAAGAAAACAAAGGAAGGAAAATTTTAAAGAAAAGAGAATTAAGAATAATATGTAAAGACAGAGTAAGCTCTATATCTGTGTGTGTGTGTGTATGGATACTTATATGTTGTATGTATAAAATTATTGTAAATTGCTTTATAACCCCCTCTTAAAAAGTCTAAATGGCTTAGCAATTGGACAGATGAAATGAAAAAGCTGTTTGTGTGCAGGAACTTTCAAAATTGCAGAAAATTGTGTGTGTGTGTGGATCCAAACCAAAAAATGCTCACCATAAAAAGAAGCTGACACTGGGTGTATTACTGAGACCATATTCAGGTGAGCGTACTTTTTCAGAAAAGGAGTTCAACCCCAGGTTGTAGTACATACTGTACACTGTAAAGGAATTCCTTTCCACTTCAATCTAGTTTGCTACCTCTGTGTGAGTGAAAAAAGGCTTCTCAGCTAAACTGTGGGCTAGGGTGTTTTTCCAAGAAGAATGTAGTGATATTGCTGAAGGCAAACACACTCTCCTGTTGTCAACCCCTTCGGCATAATGTGTTCACCATGCCATTTTCTCCATTGTGCTAGGACTCTTTTTCCTCTCTAAAGCATTTTGGAGAGTTTATATTCAACCATGAGGCCAAAATTGCCAAGCATATGTTTGGGAGGAAAGTAGTTTTTCTGTTAGCCTCAATTTTGATACAATGATTGATGAACTGTACTCAGAAGAATGTGATAGCCTTGTTTTGCTATGACAGTAGAGCTGATTTCGTTTGAGTAAATCTAAATAAAGCAAACACTGAGAGAACAATATCTGAAAAGCTCTAGGGTAATAAACTTTTATGTTCCTCTTCCTCTCTTTGTCAAGCAGAGAATCTCTCTGACTTTTTTTTTGGGGGGCACATAGTCACAAAACATTTCATATGGTACAGAATTTAAGGAGAACAGGTTTGCAGTAGTATGACAAGCATAATGGTGCCAGTTAGCATTTCAGAACTGAGAGATGACTGGCCACCTGGGAAGAGAGGTAATTTAAGGTCAACATGAGTAAGAATAAAGCTGAGACCCACTTATTTCATCTGCAGCAGCTATGATGCCAAAAGACTGCTATTAAAGTGCAAAAATGAAGTAGTCTATGTTCCAGCAATAACTCATTCATAAGTTTCAGCAGATGTGTCACATTACTTTTGTTCCAAGCACATGGCTTTAGTGGAATTAAAAGCTCCTTTCAAGCCAATGTCATCTAGTTCAAAGGAAAGACTGGTATGGCACTATTTAAATAATAATTTAGTGTAAGTTTCAGTTCCCCATGAAAAACAGGAAATGAAGTTGATAATGCGATAGAAAGTTAATCTTATTAGTAACAGCCTAAAATTGTGCAAACTGCCTGCTGCCCAGAGGAAAGAAAAAATCTTATCCATACAAATTTTGCTAAGCTTGATTAACTTCATCAGTTCAGTGTGGAATTCCTTCTGGATATTGTTATACGTATATTTACTTGTTTGTGGCACCCAAATATACTTGAAACTAGGCAACTTTCCCCATCAAGCTACAGCACCTTCTGGATATTCACATGCAATACATATGTGCAAAGGGATGCATGTGTGCAAAAATAAAGTAGGTGTAAAACTGTACTTCATTATGGTTGCTAATAATAAATCATAAACATTGGCTTGTTCTGGTTCTTCTATGCCTGTGTAAGTGATCATTTTTATTTAATGTTTTTCATGAAATCAAGTCAAATAATGTATTTGAAAGTATATTTGTGCTTCATATGCAATTGACAATGACATAAGACTCTTTCCCATTAAAGTCATTATGTCAAGCTAGATGAACAATGACTTATTTTTTTAATCCTCTGAAGATAATTTGATCAGTTTAAATGAAAAGAGAAGGGTACTCCAGTTTAGTTCCTCCAGATTAAGTGTCCATGATTCCTAAAGAGAGAAAATTTTGTCTAACAGGTCATTTTCTAAACTTTGGGAAATAATTCCCCAGTTTTATAGGCACATGTACAGGTAGGTAGTCATCTTTGTGCATACTCCCTGTATTATGAAATGTTAAGTTAATGCTTAAAAGGAATAAGTAAAGCTGGAGTTTCTTCATAGATCTTCTTTAATAGCCTACTGCAAACAACAAAGTTTGACCTGGAGAGAAACAAAACATCTCTCTTACATACTCCTCACATTTCTCATTTCTGGCATCTTAAGAGAAAAATCAGTGAAAAGATAGATTTCATTTTCAGAAACAAAGAAAACAAGGCAACTGACATCTCAGTGCAGCTATTGCTAGGCTGCTAACATCACCTGATCTATTATGAAGCTAGCTTCAGTTTCTGTGCCGTAGAAAAGCTTATACAGGTTAGCTAGGCACAATAAAAGCCAAAAGAGAATACAACTTTTTAAATAAATTCACCTAGGTAGTGAACATATAAGAAGAAAGTACCATTAAATTTAAAAGGTAGGATTTACATTAGAAGAAATGTTTGTCAACTCACCGAGAATTAATTGCTCTGGAAATTAGAAAAATCTGTTTCCAGAATATGAAAGGTCTAGAACATCTTTTCAGTACTAGCAGCAGAGATATGAAAACCCAGCTGTATATGGGTCTGTAGGACAGAGCCAAAACAATCCATGAGCAGATGTCAGGCCACTCAGGGTAAGGAGACTCTCTTCATTTTCATATTCTTGTGACTCCAAAATAATAATTCCAATACAGTCTTTTACTGTTGTAGTGAATATTCTTTATGTCATATTCATTATTTCAGTGTGAGATTTATTGTTGTGTTTCTATATTTTAACAATAATAATTTTACATTGATTGTGATTCTTATGAAAACATATAATGCATAAGACATTTCAGAATGTCTGTATGTATCTCTCTGATTTCTTTCCTTCCTTCCTATAAAATACCATCAACATTTAAAAGACTTGCTGTGGTGTTCATTATTCTGTTACAGAAGATAAAGCAACATGGATACATAAAACTACATAGTGCTTTTTTAGTGAGATTTTGGAGTCCACTCTTGCCTGCCTCTTTAATTATTTCATTCACCTCTTGTATCTTGTGTTTTATACAGGGACAGCACCTGTCTTTTCCTACACATATAGAACTAAAACATAAATATGTTTGTTCTTTGCATTTGTGGATAACTGTCATATATTCAGAAGTCATAACACAGTTCTGTGCTAAAGAATTGGGTAGAGCTGCTTCTAAGTCCTTTCTTCCTATGAAACATATTCCATCTTTAAGAAAGATACCTGAAAGGAAGAACAAATAAATTAGCCTCCCCCAACAAAAAAAAAGGTAAATATTTTTCAGATTTGCTGTAAGATATGGTTTAAATTTCAGATCAGCCAAAGAATGCTGAAGGGGTCTTATAGCACATCAGAATGGTGATGTCTCTTGAGTACCTGACAAAGTGTGCAGAAAACCTTTTCTGGGACCCAGCCTCTGCCAAGGACTTACAGCCTTGTATTTGATGATACTTTTCAATACATAGCTAATTTAGCTTTTATTCATGTGCAGTGAATCCTTTCTCAGTTGGGCACTTTATGAACTTAGCAAGTCTACTGTGTTTTTTCAGTCCACAGATTTCAAAAGCTTACCATTCTGTCGAATCAAAATGGATTTCCTACAGGACAATAAAAAGCAATGCTCCGCACTGAAGGTTATTTTGTAAAGCCTTAGCTTTCAAATGAACTTCAGTTCTTTTGGCTATAGACTCCCTGGAAAATAAATGGTTATGAGATTTATTTATTTTTAATGCAACAATGAAAAAATTTACTTTTTCTTACTCATTTCATGTTCAAATAGCTAAATAATTACTGCAGGGAAAAAAAAGAGTTAGATAAAATCAGCACTGGACAGATAATTCTAGTGTTTATGGAGAGTGGTTCTGATAGGTGGGCATGAATGAATATCGGGATTAGTACAGAAACTTCTTTTTCATTGTAGTGGTGGGAGCTATGTCTAATAAATAACTAAAATCTATGGGATTTCCATGTTTACAAAAAAAAAAAAATCACTGGAGGTTCTTAGAGTATAGTCATATGTTATACAGTGTGGTTTCTGGTACATACGTGAGGAAACTGTTTTCTTGCAGGAAGTTTTCAGAGAGCTATGACACAGTGTTCCATCTTGTAAGTTTTTCTCATAGTAATGGACAATGTTGCTTCATTCCAACTTAGAAACCACTGTCTAATTATACTGAAAGTAACTAGAACAGAGTGAAATGGAAATTTTAGAACAAATGCTTATATGGCAGTGAGGAAGATTTTTTTAAAAAGGTCTGCCGACAAGGAAAAAATAAAAAATAGTCAAATAAACTAAACAATTGCATGAACAATATTCTGCAAAATCAGGAACAAAGCACTAAAAAAATTTAGAAGCAGCAAAACATAAGCAAATGCTTACTAATTAAGCAATATCAGCTTTGTGAACAGAATGAGACAGAAATCACTGGGAAAAAATAGCTTATATTCATGCAATTCATGCACTCTTGTAATCATGTGATCACACATTTAAGAACAAAATTACAGTTGCATATATAACCGTGGAGAAAGTAAAGGTTACATATGCAAGTTTTATCTTGCAATTTCTCTTTAGAACTTGACTTTTTAACTTTAATAATGATGATGTGCTGAAAGTGTAATTTCCTAGGGTTTTGACGAAGTAAACAGAAAATGTTAATTCCATAGAAGTCAGTAGAAAATGCAGATACATGATGATGACATTTAGAGACAGTAGATACCTTTGGCCCTTGAGCTTGAGTGAGCCAATGATGATATTAATAGATTATCAAACTCTGTGGAATAAGATTAAGTAGAGAATGGCACTGGAAGATGATTTCCCTGTAGCAGCTTGCAAGAGTCACTTCACTGGTTTTGCAAATTTTTCTGACATTATATCGAGGACTCAAGAATTTAATTTTATCCTATGGGCAGGATGTCCCTAAATAGTCACAGTGTCATATGCTTTCTCTGTCCCCTGTCACATTATATGCCTAGCATAAATATATATAGAGATATACACATAGATCACATTTTCTGTCCTTGTTTATTGGTCTGTCTCTTTTACCTTCTCTCTCTCCTTATCATCATGTGAAGATTCCCACTCTTTTTACTTTACTGTGTTCTGTTTCTAGTTCAGAGAGATTTTTCTGGGGATTTTGTGATGCCACTGAACTGATTCCCTGTGTGTCTCTGTGCCGTTTGGGAACTGGTTAGCAGAGCAACGATGGTACCGGACCTTACTTGCGGTGCTTGGCACCGCAGCTACCCATGAACTGTTTCACCTTTGAATGAGTAGATGCACAGTAAAGATTAAGCAAACAAACAAATAAACAATGAAAACAACTTTTGAGAACATAACCACCAGTTTTTCATGTTCCTCTACTGGACCTCTTTTGCTGAAACTCTCAAAAAATTTCTGTATCAAACAGAAAATCACCTTGCAAAATTTCAGACTGACCTATTAAAGTCACATACAATTGTAGCAGTCAGAGGAAGAAAGAATAAATGCCTAATCTTAAGTCTTGATGGTCCTAAAATAATTTATTTCTCTTCTAAAGTATTTTTATTTCCTTTAGAGTTGTTATCTGTGTAGTCCAGTAACATTTGTTTCACATTCCCATCTTTCTTCCATAGTTATGCATAATTCTTTTTTTGTGCATTTGATTATCAGTTAAACTTCTGCATTTGGGCTGTTCAAATGAATTCCAAGTTAGTCAAATGAGACAAAATGTCTTCATTGACCTTCAAGCCAAACTGGGAAGAAATAAAGCAAGAACGGATTTTCAGTGTCTCCCTCTGCTGAACAGTCCTAGATAGCACTGATAGAGATGAATGAAGATGCCGCTTTTAAGGATGAGGCTTTGTGCTAAGTTATGTTAAGACAAAATGTTACATACTGATAAACAGAAAGGGAAACTACTTTCTTACTGCCAGAGTCTGCCACATCATTTTATATGCACTCAGAGAGGAGGGAGAACAGAGGACTAAAGAAAGATCTTTCTCCTTATGACTCAACAACAAAACAGCACAGTAAGGGTTTCTAGCCTTTTCTGAGCTGACACCTTCTCACAGACAAGCTGCAGCAGTCCAGTTTAGGTACAGGATGCAGGATTAGTGCTCATCTATAGAAATAAGTGATGGTATATGAATTGTTATTAATAGCTATAAACTATTTCAAAAACAAATGGCTAAAGAACACTCAGGAAAATATTAAAGATTTATTTCCTAGGTTTTCAGAGATAAGTAGTGATTTTCAATGTCTCTCTTATTCTCTACTCGTATGGAGTAACACTGAGTGGGAAGTTCTCAATATGTTCTCAAAATCATAGCTTTAAACCAGCTCAAAATAGATAAAATGAATATTTTCAGTTTTAAGAAAACCAAGATATGAATATGCAGAAAAAAATTTAATTTGTATGGCAAAACAAGGATCTCAAATGATTACTAAACAGATAAAAAACAAAATGTACGCCATAGGTGGCAGGCATTTGGTAGCTTTACTTCCATTTCTGATGTATCTTACACTGGTCACTGGGTAGCATTCTAGGCATGAACAGTTGTTAACCTGTCCTGACACTGTAATTTTTGTTGCTGTTAATACATATGTGTTTTCAAACAGTAAGTTCTTTCATAAAGTAAAACTACCAAGCAAAAAAACCTTGAGCCAAAAAACCCTCTAGAATGATCCTACTTATTCTTGTCTGTGCCTCAAGATGGGCACAGCCCGAGTAACATAATTTGATTTAGTCAAGCCATGAAAGAATGGTCCCAGCATACACACAGAAAGAGGAAGTATTTCATTTGCATGTAGAAGTACTTGAGGCACATCAGCAACATACTTTACCGCTAAGTGGAAGCCTTGCACGCCAACTGGCATAGCAGGAGTAATATTCTAACATACTCCCCAGTGCTAACCGTTATAATTTTAGACTGTGCCTTTTTGAAGGCTTTAAATTCTGTTCACCTTTCCATTTCCAAAAAAGATGATTGAATTCCTTTTTCTAGAAACAAGATGCTTTGCAAATGACAGCTCTTTTTATGTTTTCCTCTGCTTATTTTGTGCATGCCACAAATTGCCAGTATGCCTTAGAATAAAAGCAGAAAAAATGATACTCAGGCAAAGAACTAGCAATGAGCTAATGCTAAACTTTTCAGACTAATGATTTGATATTTATGACCACATGCTTTTCATAAAAATAGTAATTATATGGCCTAAATATAATAGACCTCTTCTTTAGATTTCCTAATAAAATAAAAAATTCCTTCTTCCTGATTTTGACTTTCATTGTTACACATCACATTCAGCATGGGAAAATAATGGAGAATAAATATAGTCCTTCTGAAATAGTGAATATGTAAATATTCTCTAAGACGGTGTTAATAATGAATACAAACTTTATATGAAACAGGAAAGCCATGAAACAGAGATTATTTTTGCACTGGATTCCAGTCCACTCACCCAGGGAAAGAAGTAGAAAAGGATCTGTGAATGATCTTTACCTGAAGAGGAGATTTCGATCTTATTTGATGTATGAGGACAGGCAGGAGCCCTTAGGCTCCTTAACCCTTTGCTTTCTTGGGAACAGGTTACCTGCAGAACACTTTTTTCCATGTTTTGTTAGAATCTGCATACTAAAGTAGCTACTGATGGGTGCAAATAAATTATTTAATGACATGTTACCCAGCCTGGATTCAAATTCGTCCTACACATGTTATGGAACTGTGAGGAAAACCATATTTAAGTATTGGTTCCTCATAAGCCTTTTCATTGCCCTCAGTCTGTCTCACTGTGCAATCTGAATGCGATGCAAAGTGGCTATAGAAGCATCCAAGAAAGCTAGAGACTACTGAACTGAAGCTTATTTGTAACCATGCAGTCTTGACAACCAAGAACTCGTCACATTAAAAAGCACACATTAAACTCTGTTAAACTGCAGCTGGCACCCAAATTAGCTTATTTCAAGCCAGTTATTTCTAGGCTTCACTACTGTCACTACTGTGATTTTATACACAGTTAATTGCGTAATTCCTGTGGACAGCATTAGGGGCTTTTTAGTCACGTTAGTAAAAGAAATTATTTGCCTATCCCTTTGTTGATTCACTAAAATACTGGGGGTTTGCCAGTATCAAAATGATTATTAAACCAAAATGACTGATCAAACATGTATTTCCCATTTATGAAACTTGATTTAAAGTGTGACTTTAAGCGTGATTATTTCTGCCTTTAAGCAGGGAAATAGAACTAAAGACCTCTTCCAGCAGCACCCAGCAAATGACAGACCATAAAAGATTATCCTTGAAGGTATGGAAGTGTTCCACCATCAAATGACATGGTATTTGTTTGTCTGACTAATGAGGTGAATGCAGAATTGTGATCTGCAGGGGGAGTTTTGTTGTTGGGCCTATTGAAACAGTGCCTGAGATAGTAACATCATTGTTCAACAGTCATGGTTGTGTGATCAGTGATGAGTCCTGGCTCAAAGCAGCATTTTTTTGTTTGACCTATGCATTTACCCTGTGTTCCCAGTGGCTTATTTCTATTTCTGTTGCCCACTTTGCATTCCTTTTATTTCCATTGTCTAAAATCATAGAACATAAAAGTTGTAAAACATTATACATTATGACAATGATTTCATTTTGGTTTTTGTATTTTCTTCAGTTCACTGTAATTGCTATAGTTACCTGTAGGTATTTTTGTATAATTAAAAATTTAATTAATAAAAAATGTTGGCTTAGTTTTGTCATCATGTTCTTGCACACTGATACTTTAACGGCCGTAAAGATCTCTCTGTGGAAGGTCAGCTGTGCTAACAGAGAGCTGTGGCAAAAGTAATATCCAAACATGTGACTGGGCATCAAAATGTTACTACTTCAAATGCAGCTAGAGATTCTCCTCCTTTCTGATCACAGAGGGAATCAAGTGCTGCCAGCTTGTCACTTTTCATACCCAAAAAGTTGTCTTAGCAGCCTTTGCTTTTGGTGCCATTATACACTTCTGTGCAATGACCATTAATGTTTTCACATATTAAGAAGAATAAACCATAATTCCATATGGAATCCACATGGAATGGAACGCATATCCATAAATATCCACTGTTTCCTCTGAAGAGCTCTTCCAGTTGATCTGAGGTACTTAAGTCTTCAAAACGAATTCTATGAAACATGCAGCACTTATTACAAATGCATTGTGGACATGGTGTGCTAGCAAAACAAACAGCAGAAAACTCCTAAATAGAATGTAGGACATCCCTGTGTCTGCTCAAGAGAAATACAGTTCAGGAAGAAAAGAGATGTATATTAACAAGACATTGTAACTCAAAGGCATGTACCTGATGGTCATTCACCCATAAATACTGGTGCTTTCAGGAATGTTTTATAGGTCAAAACAGGTCATGTTATTTTCTCTATAAATGACAGTTCTGAAAGTTCTTGCACTGGTAAATTGGGGCTGAGAACATCCCTGTACAAACAGTCCAGATTTGACAGGGCAGTAAGTGTGAATAAAAATGTGGTTCACCAGAGTCCAAATGTATGTTTCTGATAGCTGTTCAGAGATTTATCCCTTTCATGAATTTAAGCTGATGAGGGTAATTTCAATTTCTCTATAAGAGTAAGCTAGTAGTAGTTACTGGGAAACAGATCTTTCTCTGTGCGTGTTTTAATCAGAATTTTAGTGTTTGAGTAAGGGTGTGACTAGCAAACTAGAAACAATTCCATAATCCAAAACTAATTTAATGAAAATAAGAATGTAGAGGAAATAACTTGTCCATGTATGTTTGTACATGTGTATGTGTGTGGGGTGGGAGTTTGAGCTAATCCTGTGCATTCTATCTCTATTCCAGCAAAGCACTGAAGCGCATACATGGTTAGTGGAGGCTGCACCTTTTGTGATTGAACCCTTAATGCAGTACTGTTTCATTTCCAGAAGATTCAGTCTGCACCTGGTCAGATCACATATGCATTTCATTTGGATTCAGTCAGATCTCAGATATTTCTCTCAAACTCCATCTGTTTCTTCCCCTCCAAAAAGGAATATGAGACAATATTCAGAAATCCCTGTATAGTAGTGAAGAAGCTATTAATATTTTATGTATGCATTTAACCATTTTAACTTTCAAATGACAGTGTTACTTTATTCTCACATTTCCTCTCTCCCACCATCACTGAAAAAATAAAGCAATTCTGGAACTGCTTAATTATTTTTCTCTTCTATATAGATTTTTTCCCAACATATAATCCTACCTGGTATTAATAAATTACTCTTTTATAAAAAAAATCTATATTGTTGCTTTAAGATTTTAATAATTTCAAAATACCTTGAGGGCATTATTCCTCCAAAGCATGTGTAAGACTTTCAGTAACCCCTAATGAGTTACTCTTGCTCATCAAAGTGAAAATATGCCCTATAGTGTTGCATCTAATTTTCTTTTTTCCTCTTTGTCCTTTTCTGTAGGTTAGTGCTTGGTAATGAGATGCTAATGAGGATACGACAGAATATTTAAAATAAAAAATCAGAAATTGAGTTATCTTAACACTTAAGTCAGTCTTTCAGTATCATTATACAGCAAGGCAAGATACAGAGCCCTTACAGCAATACTTCTTAAAATATTTAGTATAATTTTAGACCTCTTCATCTCATCACCAGAGGAAGAAAATATTTTCTTCAGTCCAGAATGAGTTAGAGTGATCCCAATATTGGCTGTGCTGCCTTTAAAAAGGGACACTTGACTTCCATTTTGGTAATGTGAAATCTTTAACCTGGGAAATGTCAAACTGATTGTTTCTTTCCCAGATATTACCCAGGTGAGGTTTTCCCAGTTCGCTTCTAACCTTGCTGTCAGCTCACTTTAATGGAATCTTATCAAACAGTCTTCATGCTCTCCTGCCCAGCATGTGATCTTCCTTCAGTTTTCCTAAAATGAAAACAGTGAAATCCTCTGTATTGTTTAGCTGGCACCTGTCTCCCAAACTGACATGAGATCAAAACCAACTATTATTTTCACCACTGAGGCAAGAATTAATGGAAAGAAAGTTTAGTGAGCAAAGTATAGAAGCTATTAACTTTCTGATACTTTTTATTTTAGATTTATTGGCTCCCACTTCAGATCTGAAGCTAAAGTTTTATCTAACTGTTAATATATGGGCTCAGTCTTTTTTGGATTTTGCAATCTGTTATTGCAGGACAAACTTATCTGAACTTTTCTTTCACAAGTTTAGATGAGATCAGCTAAGCCATTTGTGTATTTTCATGATCCCATCTTGATACACATGACACTGTGACATACAGACAGGATAGAAATAGCATGTGTGAACACATATATTAGTCTACAGGTTACCTTCACCCTGCTGTCTGAAGCACTTTCAGTAGTGTGGAAATTTTTCACCTAGATAGTACCAGTTTAGGGTCACTAACTCATTTCTTTTCATAATTTGTTAATAGCTCATTTATCAAACTCATCTAAGAGAAGGCAAAAGATTATAATGCACAGCTAAACCACCTTTGCTAAACTTTTTCCGAAGGTTTCCCTTTTTCCCCCACTCTTTCCCCCATCATTATTTTTAAATGGGAAAAAAAAAAGCATTTTCATGATGTCCTTTCCATCTAAAGCAAGAAATTCCATACCAGTTAAGATGGTTTTTTTTGTCCCAAGCTATTTTTTCATGAAGGTATACCACCAACTCACATGGGTTCAGCCAATGAATTTTTATAATTTATAGGTAAACTTCTTTGACAGCCTTTCTTCTGTAGCCCACAAACCCAGAGGATACCTGCTCTACTTTATTTTTCAGTGCTGTTTTCCTTGCAGCACTTTGCCCTTTATATTATCATTACCCAACATTCTCTTGAGACTAACCCTTCTACAGAGATCATTGAGGATGTTGTCTTATTGCTGTTTCCCAAAGAGTGATCTTATACCTAGATCAAATAAAAGCTTTTCAGCTTCTTTGGCTTGACACTGACTTGCTGAGCTGTCTGATCTTGCTTAGTTAATGTTGTATGGTCTTGTATTATCTATCAATAAAACTGTTAAAGAATTAGATTTGTATATTTTTTCACAAATGTAATAGAAATCTTGAAATAAAGAGCCTGAAAACACCTCAGAAATTAAGATTGAAAAAAATTATTTCAGATTTCCCAGTTCAAGACTCCTTAGAAGACAACAATTAACAGAACACAAGCCACCAGTAAGGGTTTTTTGGGCTTTGGGGCTTTTCTGGGCTTCTTTTTGTTTTGTTTTTGCTTTTTAAAACCTTTATAATTTATATGTAATACTTGTAATGTATAATTTTATAATTATGTAATTAATAGTTTATATTTTCTATAATAGATTTAATTTTATATAAACATTTATATTAAATAAATTTACATATAAATCTTAGAATTTATATGTAACATAATATATACTATATTTATAATGTTTATTTAAAGTTGTCTTTTTTCAGATACTTTATATTGGACACTCAAAATAGAACTACTCCATTCTTAGGACTAATGTCCAACATTTCTTAAAGTTTTTTTTAAAAGAAAAATGAAAAGATTTGGAAAAAGAAAAAAAGGAATCAAAGAGGCAGAAAATGTAGTGAATACACTTAGAATCCTAACACTACTGTTTTCCTCATTTTGAGATGGAGCTAATAGGATGGGTCAAATAAATATCACATGCCAAGTGTGAAAGCAAACCTTGAGAAACCAGTTTGTCAAGCTGTAGTACTTTTATGTTGTTGTTCCTGGGTGACATTACGAATTAACATTGAAGCTGAAAACATAGTAAAATAATTGCACACTATGGCTTAACCTTCTAAGACATGGAAATGAAATGCTGGACTGTTTTCTTTAACTCTTTTGCAGTTGATAGCTGGATTCATTCTGATTAAGCTACATTAGATAATGGAGTACCCTGGCAAGAGGAGAGAGACAGGTGACCAAAAAGCCAGAGAATTAATCCTTTAAAATATGATTTGACATTTGACTGCAAGAATGAAGTCTGAGAAGAAAAAAAAATCAAAATTATTTTAGAAATAGAGAATGGGCATCTCAAACTCATGTAGCTGAGAAGAAAAATGAAAGCAAATGCTAATTCTATATTATTTTCTTTACGTCTGTATCACTACTTTTCTTACAAATAAAGAAATGCATATTTCAGTGTGTCTATTGACATATGGGACAGACTACATGGTGACTTCTGCAACATTCATTAGGTGCTTCTCTAAATATGACATTATGTGGAGATTATCCTTTTAAAGGTTTCTTGTCATTTAATCCCTGGAACTGACTTGCATCCTGGAATTAAATTGAGCGCACATATATACACATATTTTTTAATATGCACACATGTGCCTGTATATAGTTTGTCTGTGTCTATATATACATGTATGTATTTATGTATATTTAAACTTATATATGCATATAGCTTTCCATAAAAGAAGCATTTCTGTAGCACTGCATCTGAGCCCAACACACTAGACAGAGGAATTGACAAATAGTGTTGTTGAGCAGCAATGGGACTATGTGTCTTCAGGATGCCCCATCATGCAGATCAGCTTAAAAGGCAGAACAGAGAAACACATAAGGGCTTTTATGTCCTGGCTTTGTTGCATAGAGCTTGCAGTCTCTGAGAGATCACCTGATCCCCTCAGAGCTTTGCTGCATTGTGGTTCCCAGGCTTTCAGACTGGAGGCTTTAGTAAGACCATCAGCTCCACTGTGTAGATTCTCAAGCTGCAGGATCTTGGTAATTTGTCAGTTACCAGACAATTCATTCCAGAACTGGGAACACCATAGCCAACTGCTTCCAGGGTCATTGGCTCTAGGGCAGAGCCATCATGTAGACTGACCCAGAACAAATCAGTTATGTGAACCTGCCCCAGCTTTTGACAAGCACAGCTTTCATGTTTCCTGTTCTGGAAGTAGTCTGGTTGATCTGTCCCAGACCTGCCAAACTTGGCAGCAGTAAATTGATTGCTCTGAAGCAGCCTGGCAGGATGCAAGGATTTGCCTTTGATTTGGCAAAATATAGTCAAACCTGAGATGAGTCAAACAAAGCATTCAGGCTCAATGAAACATTTTTTAATGAAAATATTTCTCTGGGAAATATCTGACCATCTGTACTCAAGTTAATAGAGCCAGCTCTCAGTAAGGTCATAAATATGAATTACATGAATGTTTCCATTAGGATTATACTCCAATCACTGTGTTTTTGTAAATGTTAAGGCAGGGTTTCTACAATTCACATAATATTTCAGTTTCTGACCAGCAGTTTTCAGCAGTCTTTGTGTTCCATTTCACCTTTTTGTATATGTTTTGTGTGTATGTTCCCTAAACAGAGCATGCACTGCACAGCTGTTTAGAATACAGTCAATATAAATTTTTCTACACTATCCAATGTCTTTTTCCCTGGCTGTGCCTGAAGGGCATAGCTGCCTTACAAATCAGAGTATTTCAGCTTACAAGACAGAGATAATCCAATGTGTGACTTATTTATGTAACTCTCTCTGATGCTTCCTGCAGACCATGGCATCAGAGAACATGTTGTATGCACATTCCTCCTTCTCATACTTGTATGTGTTCATACATGAAAAGGAATCATCACATCTCATTAAAGTGCAGATGAGACTGAAATAGGGAAGATGGCCCTTGCTATACCAATCTGTACTTATGGAATACGTTAACAAATATAAAATTATGATCACTAGAAAAGATACTAGCTCAAAGCCGTGATCCTGAAAATCTCATCTGCTGCACTGACCTTCCTCCTTTACATATGGTCAAAAATCCATCAGTTTTAATTGGATAGCTTGATTCACTTATTCTTGCCCATGCCTCATTAGGATTCATAAACTCAATATTTCTCAGTTTCTCATCAAGGCTTTTACTCAAACATGTTCTGAAATTTCCCTTTTGCATTAGAGTGTTCATCTAAAATGTGAGAAATCTGGATTGATTTGATTTTGTTTGTTGTCGTGGTTTAATCCCAGCTGGCAACTAAGAACCACGCAAGCCACTCACTCACTTTCCCCTGGCGGGATGGAGGAGAGAATTGGATGGATAAAAGAGAGGAAACTTGTGGGTTGAGATGAAGACAGTTTAACAGGTAAAACAAAAGCCATGCATGCAAGAAAAACAGACCAAGGAATTAATTCATTACTTCCCATTGGCAGGCAGGTGTTCAGCCATCTCCAGGAAAGGAGGGCTCCATTGTGCGCAACAATTACTTGGGAAGACAAACGCCATTACTCTGAACGTATGCCCCTTCTTTCTTCTTCCCCCAGCTTTATATAAAATCTTAGAATCATGGAAACATAGAATGGTTTAGGTTGGAAGGGACCTTTAGAGGTCATCTAGTCCAACACCTCTGCAGCAAGCAGGGACATCTTCAACTACATCAGGCTGCTCAGAGCCCCGTCCAACCTGAACTTGAATGTTTCTAGGGATGGGGCATCTACCACCTCTCTGGGAAACCTCTTCCATGTTTTCACCACCCTCATCATAATTTTTTTTTTTCTCATATCCAGTCTAAATCTACCCTCCTTTAGTTTAAAACCATTACCCTTTGTCCTGTCACAACAGGCCTTGCTAAAGAGGTTGTCCCCATCATTCCTATAGTCCCCCTTTAAGTACTGGAAGGCCACAATAATGTCTCCCTGCAGCGTTCTCTTCTCCAGGCTGAACAACCCCAGCTATCTCAGCCTGTCCTCGTAGGAGAGGTGCTCCAATGCTCGGACCATTTTTGTGGCCCTCCTCTGGGCCCACTCCAACAGTTCCATGTCCTTCCTGTGCTGAGGGCTCCAGAGCTGAACACAGTACTCCAGGTGGGGTCTCATCAGAGTGGAGTAGAGAGGCAGAATCACCTGCGTCAACTTGCTTTTGATACAGCCCAGGGCCTTCTGGGCTGCAAGCACATGTTGTTGGCTCATGTCCAGCTTTTCATCCACCAGTACCCCCCAAGTCGTCCTCTGCAGGGTTGCTCTCAATCTCTTCATTCCCCAGCCTGTATTGATATTGGGGTTGCCCAGATCCAGGTGAAAGACCTTGAATTTGGCCTTGTTGAACCTCATGAGGTTCTCACAGGCCCACCTCTCCAGCTTGTCTAGATGTCTCTGGATGACTTCCTGTCCTTCTAGTGTGTCAACTGCACCACTCAGCTTGGTGTCACCTGCAAACTTGCTGACAGTGCACTCAGTCCCACTGTCTATGTCACTGATGAAGATATTAAACAGTACTGGTCCCAGTATGGACCCTGAGGGACACCCTGCATCACCGGTCTCCATCTGGACATTTTTGCCATTGACCACTACCCTGTGGATGCAACCATCCAATTAATTCCTTATCTAACAAGAAATCAACCCATCAAATTCATATCTCTCCAGTTTAGAGGGAAGTATGCCGTGGGGTACTGTGTCAAAGGCCTTGCAGAATTCCAGCTAGAATTCTGTAGCTCTTCCCTTGTTCACTCATGTAGTCACTCCATCATGGAAGGCCAGTAGATTGGTCAGGCAGGACTCACCTTTGGTGAAGTCATGCTGGCTGCCTTGAATCAGGTCCCTGTCCTCCATGTGTCTTAGCATAGCTTCTAGGAGGATCTGTTCCATGATCTTCCCAGGTAGAGGTGAAACTGAAAGGTCAGTAGTTCCCCAGGTCTGCCTTTCTACCCTTTCTAAAGATGGGCACAATGTTTGCCTTCTTCAGTCCCCAGAGCCTTCACCTGACTGCCATGACTTTTCAAATATCATGGAGCATGGCTTAGAAACTACATCAGCAAATTCCCTCAGGATTCTGGGGTGCATATATGCTGAGCATGACATCATATCATTTTGGTCAGCTGGGGTCAGCTGTGCCGGCTGCGTCCCCTCCCAGCTTCTTGTGCATCTCCAGCCTCCTCGCTGGTGGGGTGGGGTGAGAAGCAGAAAAGGCCTTGATCTGTTTAAACACTGCTCAACAGTAACTAAAGCAACTCTGTATTATCAACACTGTTTTCAGCACAAATCCAAAACATAGCCCCATACTAGCTACTGTGAAGAACATTCACTCTATCCCAGACAAAACCAGCATAGTCTTTCAGTTTAAAGACCAAAAACAATCAGTATTTATGGGTACTATTGATTACCCAAATGATAGTGGTCAGTCAGTCAAAAGGTGAGTTGCCATCGCTCACTTCTGACTGGAACAAAAATAACTTATGATTTATGTTTTCCACGTCAGAGGTTCTAAATCCATGAGCTTATTGGATGAGTTTTTCAAGTTGTTGGGTTTCACTTTCAAAAGGAACCTAAAATAATGCTCTATTTTTTTTCTAAAGGGGTAGTTAATCACAGAATCACAGAATCACAGGTTGGAAGGGACCTCAGGGATCATCTAGTCCAACTATTAAAACCTTGCAAAAAATAATCTTTTCTTTCATGTTTTTTTCCATTCCAGATAAAAACAATGGTCTGAAGAAATGAAACTAGTGTGCCATTTTATAAAAGATAGAAAGCATATAAGTACATTACACAGAACCACAGAATCACAGAATCACAGGTTGGTAGGGACCTCAGGGATCATCTAGTCCAACCTTTCTAGGAAGAGCACAGGCTAGACAAGATGGCCCAGCACCCTGTCCAGACGACTCTTGAAGGTCTCCAATATGGCCGAGTCAACCACTTCACTGGGGAGATTATTCCAATGGTTGACTGTCCGCACTGTGAAAAATTTCCCTCTGGTGTCCAATCAGAATTCCCCAAGAGCAACTTATGTCCATTCCCCCTTGTCCTCTCCATGTGACTCTGTGTAAAAAGGGAGTCTCCATCTTCTTTGTAGCTACCCCTTAAGTACTGGTACATGGTGATGAGACCCCCTCTGAGCCTCCTTTTCTCAAGGCTGAACAAGCCCAGTTCTCCCAGCCTATCCTCATATGGCAGCTTCCCAGGCCTTTGACCATCTTGGTGGCCCTTCTCTGGACCCCTTCCAGCCTGTCCACATCCTTTTTGTATAGCAGGGACCAGAACTGTACACAGTGCTCCAGGTGTGGCCTGACAAGCGCTGAGTAGAATGGGATAATGACATCTTTCTCTCTGCTGGTGATGCCCGTTTTGATGCAACCTAGCATCCTGTTGGCCTTCTTGGCCACAGCAGCAAACTGTTCGCTCATGTTGAGCTTTCTGTCCACCAGGACCCCCACGTCCCTTTCCACAGAGCTGCTCCCTAGCCAGGCGAATCCCAGTCTTTGTTGCACTCCCAGATTATGTTTTCCCAGGTGCATGACCTTACAGTTCTCCTTGTTGAACTTCATAAGGTTCTTGCTGGCCCACTCCTCCAGCCTGTCCAGATTTCCCTGCAGAGCACCTCTCCCTTCTGGAGTCCCCACTTCCCCACTCAACTTGGTGTCATCAGCAAAATTCATCAGGCTACACTTGATGCCGTAATCCAGATCACTTGTAAAGATACTGAATAACATTGGGCCCAATATCAATCCCTGGGGGACTCCACTAGTGACAGGTTGCCAGTTTGAGAAAGCTATTTACCACCACCCTTTGGGTGCAGCCTGTCAGCCAGTTCCCCACCCATTGCACAGACCACTTCTCTAGGCCATAACATATCAATTTCTCCAGGAGGAGACTATGGGGGACCGTATCAAAGGCCTTGGAGGAGTCCAGGTAAACAATGTCCACTGCCCGCCCCATGTCAACCAGGCAAGTCACTTTGTCATAGAAGGCCACCATTTTTGTCAAGCAGGATCTGCCTTTAGTGAAGCCATGTTGGCTTTTCCCAATCACATGTTTCAATTGACTTGTGATGGCCCCCAGGAGGATTCATTCCATAACTTTCCCAGGGATTGAAGTATGGCTGATGGGCCTAGAGTTACCCGGATCTTCCCTCGAGACCTTCTTGTAGATGGGGGTAACATTTGCCTTCCTCCAGTCCTCAGGGACAACCCCCGTTCTCCGTGACTTCTCAAAGATTATGGAGAGTGGCCTTGCGATGATGTCAGCAAGCTCTCTCAACACCCTCGGGTGGATGGCGTCAGGGCCCATTGATTTGTAGGGGTCAAGCTCCTGTAGTAGTTCATATACTAACTCTTCCTTCACTGATGGTGGGTCGGTGTTTGGTTCAATTGACAATTTTGTTCCCAAAGCCTGGGACCCTACAGTGCTGGTAAAGACTGAGATAAAGAGGGTGTTGAGGACCTCTGCCTTTTCTGCATCATTGGTGATTGATTCTTCTTTTCTGTTTAACAGTGGGCCTATGTTTTCCTTCTTTTTCTGCTTGTGGTTGACACGTCTGAAGAACCCTTTCTTGTTATTTTTTATGTCTACAGCCAATTTCAATTCAAATTGGGCTTTTGCTTTTCTGGCTGCGTCTCTCCACTCTCTGGCTATGCCCTTGTAGTTCTTGGCAGATAATCCTCCACTTCACCATTACTGGTGTGCTTCCCCTTTGGATTTGAGTAGACCCAGGAGGTCATGGTTGAGCCATGGGGGCCTCTTGCTCCACTTACTTCCTTTTCCTTTGTAGGGGATAAATTGGCTTTGTGTTTCCAATAGAGAGTTCTTGAAGAACTCCCAGCACTCACTGTGTTGGGAGGTGTTAAAAACACCTCAGATTTCAGATGTTTTGTCCATGTATTGACTGTCAAGGAGAAGCAAGAGCAGGAAAGGGAAGGGGAGCCAGAAGCCAAGGGTGACAACAGAGGTGGGAGGGCAAGACAAGGTTGCCATTTGATGGCACACTAAGAAGGGAAGAAGAGCAGGTCTGGTGACAGTAACCAGGGTCACCCACAGTCCAGAGATGGCTGAAAAAGTCTGCCGTGATGAGGCAGATGCAAGGTCAAGCCAGGAAACCAAGTCAGCTGGTAAATGTCAGCAAGGTAGCTGGCTAGGCACACACATACATGTTGGCAGAGGTATATGCAGATCAGGCAAGGCTGAAAGGTGAGAGCCAGAGCTTCAACATGGTGAAGCTCACAGCAGTCTGACGCAAGCACTATGGAAACTTGAATTTCAACACATCTGTAACTAAACAATCAGTGTGTTATCAACATTATTCTCATCCTGAATCAAAACACAGCACTATACCAGCTCTAGAAAGAAAATTATCCCAGCTGAATCCAGGACAGTTGTTTGTTTGTTTTTTTCTTCTTTAGAGGAATTCAACCTCACATCTATTTCCTTGATAAAAGTGTATGGTATGCCCCCTGCCGCCCAACTGCCCTTAATTCTAGGGGAATAGACTTGCCAGTCTAGGGTGAAGATAACAGTCTTCTTCCTACTTGTGTAATAGGAATGCTTTCCCCTGTTAATCAGGAAGTCTTGATTTTTCATCCTAGCCCATAAAGGTAATACTAATACTAGTAAACTAGATGACCAGGGCATGGACTTGAGTACATGATAACTTTAACCCTTAACATATGCCCTAAAAGTTTTGATTATTGACAGCTAACACCTTCCTAGGCTGTGCAAAGTAGTCTGGAGTAGACCAAAGAACAAAGATTTTGAGGAGAGTTAAGGGTATTCCTGACAAGCAGTATGGATGAGGTCTCCTGTCTGAAGGATGGATCACAGTTTAGTCATAGTAATATTAGTCCTATACCATTCTGTTTACCAGCATAAACATATCCAAAGTATCTGTGTGTCAAATGAAAGTCAGTGAATGAAATCCTGAGGTGAACCTTGGAAAATATGGCTTTCTCACACCTTTCTTGAAAGCTCTTGTCACAAGATGAAAATCTAGCAGACTACTCCTTCTGGCTGAGTGATATTTGTTACTCTATGTAAAGTGGGAACATTTTTAATACATATCTGTTATGTTCATCCTGAAATCAAGAACAAGAGAGATGGAACAGTCCTGCTGGGACATGATGAGAGTCACAGACTGTATCTTCTTAAAACAGAGAAGAAGGAATTAAATGCAGTGTACAGAGATCCCACTTTAGCATGTACATTTTTGTGGATCCTACTTTAAGATGCCTAACTTCTCTAATGAATCATATAGGGAGCTTAATGTTATGATTCCATCCTTGAGACCAGTGTTTAAAAGTTAGGTATTGGGATGCTTCAGCTCCTAAATTCTCTTTGAATCTAAGCCAACAAGACTAGGGTTTCTAAATCCACACTGAATAATAGTGTGATAGGAGAAGGAGTTTTACCCAGTCTGCTTAAGCATAAATTATAACCCTGAGGATATATTCTTATAATGCCTCTAATGGGAATTCATTGTGACTTTGACAAGGAAGGGAAAGACAGAGAAGTAGAATGCATCAAAGTATTTGAGAAACCTCCAAGGAAACAAATAGAATTGGAATTATTCAGTGTGATTATACATATCCCAAAAATGTCTAAATGTATACTGGTCTTAAAGCATACGTTATGGTCCAGTGGGATAACTTGGAAGAAAACCAAGTTTCAATAATTATACTGCACATATAAAATTTGCATTTAAATAACGTTAATGACTGAAGTGTCAAAGTCATAAAAAGAATTCAAAAAATCCTTCTTGGTAAAAAAAAAAGTAAGTTATGTTTTTAAAATGGCGTATATAAATGCTTGATGAGGTAGAAGAGTTGCACTTGAAAATATAGAATTTCTCTAAGAAAAATGTTGAATTTACCACTTCACTAGACCCTCCCATGCATTTGCAAATTCTAGTTCTGGTGTGAGCTGGATGTTCCAGTTACACCACATTCTTATTTCAAAGGAACAGGATTTATTGGAAATCACAAAAGAAACTTGTGATTTAAACACATTATCCTTAAATGTTTGTCAATGGATTTCCTTGAATAAGTTTGAAGTTCTGTGAAAGGGACCCTTCCCTCTGCAGAAAAGAAGACACTGTTAATTCTCAGGATTGTACCAGTCAAACACAAAAGCACTTTGATCATGTGTTTTGTGGAACAGCATTCCATAATCCCTCAGCCAGAACCCCCATTCATCCCCAGCACACTCCTTTTCCCTTGCAGGAATCCTCTTGTTCCTCTTTCCAGAAAGCTTTCTTAGCCAGGGAGGTGTATGCTGTTGAAGACCCTCCTTTCTTCCTTCCAGCTGTCTCTAGCTCATGAAGGTGAATAAACAGGCATTCCCTTTCTTTTTTTAATCTTCTTTGAAAGTCTGTCAACCAGTTAGTGTTGGTGTTTTTGTTTGGTTGGTTGGCTGTGTGTGCTTAGATACACTGATATCCTGAAATTCTGTGCACCTGGGACTCAGCTGTTCTTATATGGGACACCTGGACTCTGTTGTTATTGTAACATGTTTTTTGGTTGTTACTGACACATATCCAGGGCAATACTTCAATTATATTTTGTCATTCTCAACAGATCTCCTCTGGTCCATGTTATTGCCTCACTGGAGAATTTCAGTTCTAAATACCAGTTCTTGTGGAAAACTTTCTTGTGAGTTATCTGTATGAAGATTGTAGGATCAACCTCTCTGAAGTGTGTTTTTAAGGTGATAGCAAAATGAAGATGTACTAAAATTAGTGTTATATTTTACTAACATTCTTCTTTTGAGTCACAGCTGATTCCTTGAAAATGTGTAGTAGCTTCCTCTGTTTTCAGCCCTTATTGTATGAATGGTATTAGAGACCAGTGCAAAGAAAATAAAGTAAGTCTTCCACCATGGAGATTTTATACAAAATTTGTTTCAAAGAAAAAAAGGTAAGTGGTTAAGCATTTCTGTAGTGTTCTGTTTCAGCGTTTCCTGAATTAAATATGTCATGTTTCCCTTCAAAATAACTTATCATTGTACAATATAAAATACAAAATCTGAAGGCTGAAGAAGAAATATTTAAATTGAGGCAATACTTAAAATACTGAAGTAGTGTTTTGCGGTCTTTTTATAGCCCATGGAACACTTAAACAAAAATTCACAAGAATCACCTAGCAGTTTTGGAAAAAAAACCAAAACCAAACAAAAAACACCCCTTATCCCCACCCCCCCACACCAAATCCAGTGCTGGATTTGAGCACAGTATAGCTTCAGTGGTGTTCATTTTCATTTTTCTTAAAAGCCTGCATTTTGTGAGTTCACAGCAGTAAGCTGTTATCACCCTTTTCCATTCCATTTGTTTCCTTCAACATGACAGGGAACATATGGTCAAATACATGGTTTTTTTTTAAAAAAAATACTTCCCAATGGTTTCATATGTTGTTTCCATGGAACACAGGCTGAGAGACATTATCATAGTGCATTTTGAAATATTTTGTTTCATTTTCAATCAGAGAACAAAAACAAATGTTGAAAACCTGTGTGAAATACATGTTTTCTCTTGAGTCTCTCTGTAAGCGATTTCAAAATGTATTCTGGGGAATCTGGCTGAAAAGATAATCTTTACCATACCGTTTATGTCAGTTGTCTGAAAAGAAATGTCTTGTGTATTAGATCTATATTACTATCCATACATAACCATGAGCACACAGTGACACAACTTAAATTTATTTCAACAAATTATGTCCAGACAACAGCTATTTTATTAATTGCAGCAAGCTGCATTTATCTCTGCAAGGCTGAGCAAATGAGCAGCACAGATGCCCTTTGGCAACAAGAATGATAAGTGGCTTGTACAGTCCCTCCAGTACAGATCAAACTGACAAGAAGCAAAAGATGGAAAACATAATGAATCTAGCCCATGTATGCGTTAGATTTTGACATCCTTGTCCCTACGTCAATCAATACGAGAGACCACACCTCAGAGGAGGAGAAAACTAACAGCTGTCAGGGATGCTACTCGAGGACACTGTAGGCATCATGCTGCATTCCTTCCCTATATCTGCATAATCAGCTGCAAGGCAAGAAGGGGAGAGATGAGATAACAGCTAACTGGGAAGAAATTTTTTGTCCTATTGAAATTCTTATTCTGTATCTGCTATGTAAAAAACATCCATTACAGTTTGTCTGTCGATCTAAAATGTATGAGTTATGGAAAACAAATGAATGTTACAGTGAGGTATAGGTACTTACATTGTTAAATACTTTCCTGCTACATAATATGCCTGTTAGCCCAGCTTTGTTTCTGTAGGTACAGTCCTTTAGGGTTAAAGAGAAGGCAGATTACAGCTTGCCTGTGAAGACAGAGAATTCCTGAAAAAGAGCAAGATTTGGAGCTGGATATTCAGAACCAGAATCCTGCAAATGATTGATTTCTGTGACCAGACTCTGTGCTTTTATGGCAAGTCAATATCATGATCAGAGGTCATCATGTTAGAGGTTAACACCTAGTTAAATGGCTGTTTTACAAAGCATAGAGGAGAGAGGGCCATATCTCAAAACCTTCTATTTTAACTCTGAATACTGGTTGGGTAACCATTCATCTTCGTCAGTCAAGATGGGTATTGCTGAATTGGCTCACCTGTGCTTAATTAGAAAAAAAGGAAAAAAACCCAACACCCAAAACAAAAACCAAAACACATTAAAAACCCTTTTTTGCCTTAAATCTCCAAATAATTTCGGAGATCCAAGTCATTTTAGATGGCTTATTAAACAAACTACACATTTCTGTCTCAGTGCACATATCATAATGTTTGAAATATTAGCAGTGCTGTGCCTTAGATTAAAATTACATGCTGCATCTGAAGCATTAAACTTTGACAGGACTATGCTGGGTAAGTTAACAAGAAAGCACTCCACAGAGAAGATACTAAAACAGTCTATTAGCTGTGCAAGTAATTATCTTCATACGCATTCGTGATGTTTTAAAACAGCAGAAAATTTTGTTTTACTCATACAGCTCTGAAATATAGCTGATTAAAAGACTGAGCTGTAAGTATGAAATTGTACGTTGTCATTCCAACTGTTTGTACACAGGCTCTGAGAGAACCAATAACATCTAGCATTAGTAAAGGCTAGATAAGTTTTGGCATAAAATTCATTAAACTACCGTAATAACATTTATGCTAGGTAAAAAGCAACACAGCCAAGATGTCTATTAGATGAGAATTGAAAAAGCTAAGTTCATTAAAAAATACAAAATACGATGTTTTGAGTCAGTTCTCTGATCTTTCAAAAAATCTTTAAAAACCTGAACCCATCTGAAGCTTTAAAATACTAAATTATTTTACCACTACTTGTTGTGGTGATTCTAATGATACTGCCTTCTTAGCTAAGTTATATTGCTTCCTTTTTTTGGTTTCACTCTTCTGTGCCAATAAAGAGACTTCAAGAAAGATGAAAATAGCTTATTTTGTTAAAATCCTCTCCTGCTGGGCTATCTGTTTACACAAGGATATGTGGCAGCCACTTCTTGGCTGCCTCTGACTCACCTAGAAACTCACCCTTCTAATATAATCTTTCTGTGAATGTTAGGAGTAATTACCTGTATTTTCTCACAATTATTTTCCCAAACAGGTGCTGTGGTGACATTTACAGCAGATGTTCACTGGGTTGTTTTCTTTTTTTATTTTTTTTGCATGAATTTTGAGACTTGTATTATTAGGAATATATCAGTATAGCACCATCCATTCCATGCCATCCACATGCACAGTAAACCACACAGGTGCTCTGCTAAGATAGCTTTACTGCTTATAATATGTGAATTAATTCATGTGTCTTTATGTTCTTCCATTTAGACCCAATCTGAAATGATACATTTCTAAATGATCCCTCTGTCTAAGGAGGTTCAACCACTGAGAGACTCTATGAAGCGAAACATGGTTGGTGACTATGGCTTGCTTTCTTCTCTATGGCTTTATTTCTGTTTTCCTCAAAGTACCGTTAGGTTTATTTTTAAAAATGCTGATAGCTAGAAATTACATTCTGTGTGCATACACTTATATCTGCCTTTTTGCAAGATCCCAAATTTGTTACTAAACAGGAAGAAAGATACCAACATTCAGCAAATACTGCATAACACATATCCTTCGGTCAGTTACACACTGTTCTTTAGGGAAAAAAAAGTATATGCAAAGGATTATAATAACTTATAATTACCTTCATCAATAATTTTTTAAAAATAGTTACAATGGCTATTTGTTGGTCATTTGCCCATTCATAATTACTCAGACAATGCAAAAAAAGAAGAGGAAGTATACTTTTATCACTGTCTTAAAGGAAATGCCTCCTGATGCCAAAAGACTTCCAGTTTTCATTATATATACACATTTTTCGCTTACTATGTCTGCAGAGACCCTCTGCCATATCTTACAATAAAAATTGTCTTCAAACCTCATTAAAAGCCTTCCTTGATTGTTTTCGTAGGGCCCTCTTGTGCGTTATAATAAATATTTCTTTGCCTTGAGCACAAAAATCACCATGACTAAAGAAAAAAGGCCCACACGACATGGTGCATATAGTACTGCTGGTAAACCTTAAAGCTCACCCTTGGAAAAAAAATCAATGCTTCTTTCATAGCCATGCATTCAGTAACTAAGTGTGACATTAAAGACTCCTAGGATTTCTGGTTCCAGAAATCACAGTTTGAGCTACATGGAAGAAGTTAGTATTGGCTGGGGGATAGAGTATGTGTTGTTTTTTCATTATGTGTAACTACAATGAACAAGAACCGTTGTTTTTTCATGCTCACTATCTTTCACTCCATGGAGTAAGCACCATGACTGCTGTCACTGGAAAGTCAGCATTTGCCAGTGGTTACCAACTGTTGCCAACAGGCACAGTAGCTGAAATTATATTTTCTTTGCTAGTAACAAACAACATCATCACCAGTGTTTGTTTTTCTAAGGGCATACAAATTACAAGTAATAAATTTTTAGTAAGATAAGACATTACAAATAAAACAATGTGACAAAGGTTATTATGAGATATAGTATAGAATGTAGAGAGTTAAATACATTGAAAAACAGCATAACAGTATACTGTTTATACTGTTGTGGGAATAAATGAGGGACTGTTCTGAATCTAGTGATGCTGAAGTGAAGAGTAAAATGCCAACAAACTTCTGGGTATAGATGGAAGCCCACTGAAATTTTTGTCTGTTGAAACCTGAAATCTTACCATAGGTTTTCTACCAAAACCAAGAATTATCTCTACTGATTCAATAAAGAAGCATGACCCTAGCTAAATTGAAAATGGAAATATGGGACAAATCAGTATTTTAACCTTAAGGATGCCTTCACAGTTCGAAACACATAGTAATAGGAAGTTATCATATAATCAGGAGTTGAGAGATGAATGTAACAGCAGAAGAATTGTCAACAGGAAAAGTAAAATATCAGATATAAAAGTCTGGTGATATTAGTTCCTTCTTCAATTTCACATTAAAATATCAATGCATGTTTGCATACAATTGTGTTTGTTAACATAACCATACTAGAATTTACAGCAAACCTTTCAGTTGTAATATCTCCTGCAGTACATGCTTTGTATTCATACTAATAGCGGAAGGTATTCTATTCCAGCTGAGTAGAAAAAAGTAAAATAAATAGCTAGCTATTGCAGAAAGGTGTATTAAAGGTGCTATATAATTTCCATATTGTGTATTATTTTACATCTTGGAGTTTTACTACATAAATTGTACCATAAACTATCTGTTAATTAACAGATCTTCCTTTCTTTCTGTATCTTTCTTCTGCTTTGTTACAAATGAAACTTTAAGAAAAAGAAAAATTCTACCTGAGGGTATGCTGTATTGTACATTTTGAAGTGCTTGCAAGCTCTGACACCTGGTACTAGCCTGAACTCTGTTACGGAGAAAGGTAAAAGAGAAAACAAAATAAAAATAAAATGGTAGAAAAAGGTATATTATCTAAACTTAATAAAACTGCATCATCTGTCCATTGCTTCAGTGCTCCCAGGCATGGACTACTTCTTACCTAGTTTCCTTCTGAAAGTGTGGAATTTGTCATTATCACAAAATTTGTTCCTATAATGGATTTTAAAAATATTTTTTATATGTAGCTTTTTTTGCATTATTGTAACAAAATTTTTAAATTCATTGCATGCTTCTGCAGAACACTGGGCAGCTGCACCTTAGTTTCAGTTTGCTGGTATGACGTGGCTATAATCTCTTTTGAATGCAGGAAAATGGTCGCATTCATCTGAACATGACTGACTGCCACTCCAAGGAGTTGGGAAATTAAATTGTTCTTGATTTGTTTTTTGTATTTATAAATTGAGTATTATGAATTTTTAATATTATATTTCTGTTGGACAGACTGCAGATAGAGTGCAAAAATAACATTCAAGTGTGATTTAGTGAACAACACGAATATTTAAGTTAATGGGTATACATAGAACTTGCAATGTGTGTTTTATTGGATCAGATAGAAGTGTTTTGATTGATAATTGGTTACTTTAAAGAATATCAGTTTAGTAAATGAAACACATTATGTTACTGATACCACATGCAGTTCCATTCTTACAGATGACTATAGAAATTGTTATATAATTTGATTTCTTTTATTCTCTCCATCAAGTGACTGCTAAAAGTGACTACTAAAACTATAGATTAAAATGAGAAATTTTGGCAGAATTTTTTTCTGAAGAGGACAACTCAATTAAACTTTTTTTTTTTCCCAATCACTTTTTTATGTTTCAAGGCTGCTCTTTGTCCTGACTGAGCTGGACACCAATATAAGAAATGAGCAATATTAGCTTAGTCTGTGTTAATCACCCAAGTCATTCAGTTGAGTTAGTTCAGTTAACATACTATTATATTGCTTTTCCTCTTTGAACTTCTAAGTTTTGTCTTGCACATTCTAAAAACTCTTGCCAGTAACAGGAAAAAGGCAATACTTTTATCTTTCTGGTCACCAGTGAAATAATGATATAAAAATTGGATTTCATTTTGACACTCAAAATTTTTCAGCATTTTTTATAAGCATAAACCCCCAAATTATTGTGATTTAAGTAGGTGGCTTGAAATATGCCATATATTTAAAAATTATTTTACCTAAATTCAGCATTTTTAAAAGAAATAATTAAAAAAAAAAACCAAATTAAAATAAAAGAATTAGAAATACTTTTTAAAATTCTGAAAAAGAATGCTTTCTGGAAATAAATAGTTAAACAAAAGGTATCAGAAAAATCCAGACTTCTCATTACCTGAATTTGACATGAATTAATGAATAATTTTCATTGCCCTGTAATAGTTTTTTAATTTGTTTACTATTATTTGGAAACAAACAAACAAAAAATCACATAAGTATTATGTTTAGTAAAACAAATTCAGACTCCCATTCATGACAGCTGTCTTATTCTGCATGACAGTTTTATTTTAGCAAGTTACAGAACTCTACACATTTTTCTATGATTTTTCTAGAGGGAATAAAATGGGGAATGAGGCCTAGAAGAGAGATAGGGGAGATGAGTACTGGTATTGCGAAGATCAAATCCTAGCTGCAGATATTGTGGAACGTGAGACTGGATGCCCTTTGGCAATGTGGGGAAAGCTTGTTAGGAAAATATGCAAACTGAAATGTGGTTAGAAGGACTTGGTGTAAAAACCATGAAAGAGCTGGATTAATTTGGGAAGAGGATGGATTTAGATACTGGGCCTGGGGCTAAAAATGTAGCACTGTAAAAATATATTTTGGACAATATAGGAGAATTGTGGTGGAGAATAATGACTAATAAGAAGATGACACAGAACAGGCAAAATGGAAGGTCAATGTTCAGAAAAACAATAAATTGAGACAGAGGTAATGCAGTCTAGAAAAGGAACCAAAAGGGGAAAACATAATTAATTATATACTTCTTGGTCAGGAGTTGCAGTGATTTGGTAGGAAAAATGGTGTTGGGCTTAGAAGGTGAGGCAAGGTGGTAACTGAGAAAGCTTTTGAATTTGAAGATAGAAGCAAAAGAATATTTTTACTCACTGCTTAAGGAAATTTGGAACAGGATTTGAAGGTGAGGGAATGAGCAAAATAAAACAAGACTTGGAATTGGATTAGGGAGATTTGAGAACTGATCCTGATTTATAGTAGGGGAACATGCAGAAAATTCTGTTCATCACTCATCCACTAGAAGATTTCTGAGTTTCGTGACTTCTATCAGCAATAGCTGAGAAACAGAATGGCAAAATGCTTGAATGTTATTCACATAGTAGATAACAATATGTTGCTGTTGTTAACCTGTTCACTTGGCAACAGTATTTTTTTATTTTAAAAAGTAAATCTAAAGCTAAAAACCACATTAAAAGAACATGATAGCATACCAGAAAGTCGCTCTTAGAAATGTCAGATTACATACTACCTCGAATGTTAATAGAATGAAGAAATTGATATTTGCAAGTGGAATAATATTTTTGCATTTACTTCATTGCATGGGACAGATGTAGATACATCAAGAAATATGGTGTAGTGACGAAGGTTGTCGTTGCTACATTACTAGCTTCAGAATCTGGGAAGTATGCAATGACTAGAGTCCTTATCAGAAAGAAGAATACTCTACTGATTTAGTATTCTAAAAGCAAGTTGGGACAAATTCTGATTTGATTTTCTTGGTACTTCGTGACATATGAAGCAAGTAACCTAACAAATCTCTTTGAAAATAGTAAATATTTTTTTAACAGGTCATATGTGAGATCTTTCAAAACAATTTTCTGAAGATGCTGTATATTCACAACAGCAATTAAAAACAAAGGGACATGTGCCTTGAACATATAAAGTGCTACCTAATGAAGATTGCTTAGACATAAGAGGTTCCAGCTGCCTCCTGCCCAAAATGTAGCAGTCTTTCAATCTGAATCTTCCTCTGTTTTGTGTCTCCAGCTATGAAATTAAATTATACTGCTCCCTCACCTCCCCAAAATTCTGATACTGTATTGCTTGGACTAGTCCAGAACAGCCTGGGAGATAATTGATAATGTGACAATCAGAACAGTATTTAGATAATGTCCAGTAAATAGACTTTAAGGCTATACTTTGAACAATAAGGTTAAAAGAAAAACAAAATACAAAATATTTACTATCTGGTGGAAGTAAACAATGTTTATTTTTCTACCAAATGAAGCAAGAGAGTAGAGAAAAATATGGCAACATCAGAAAACATATATAGAATGGCTTTGAAATAAGATCATAAAGGCAACTTTAATTTTCAGATTAACTTTCCTTTTCTTGTCTTTTCAACTTTTAAAATGTTCTTTTACATAGGCATAATAATTATAAATTGCTGAATGGAATATATAAACCATTTAGAGCTGCTACTTCTCCAAATTAACTTTGTGATCACTTGCAACTGTGAGAAATCTAAAGATACTAAATAAGTAAGATAATGTGCCAGGAGAATATGATACATTATTTTAAAATGCACCTGCATTTCTGCTTACTTGACCGAATCATCTCATTGCATATCAGGCTTTGTTTTTACTCTTAAAAAAGGATTCTGTTATGATTCCTAGCGGTAGTACTCCCAGATTGACTGTTTGTGAAAACACTGAGACAGAACAGCTCACTCAGGCAATTTCCATAATGATATCCTCCTTTTCCCAAGGGAATGTTAACTTCAAACAGGGGCAGATTGATGAGGATGCCAAGATATGTAATACAGTGGAATCACACATCGAAGAAATCGTACAGATGGAAATTGTTCAGAGTGTATTTCAAATATATATCTGGCTTTACCTGGTAAGGCTTTACCAGCCTTACCACAGCTTTTTCATAGCTGAAGAATGAACAGACACCATAAATAAATTTGATTAAAATAAAATCAAGAACAAAGTAAACTCAAAAACTTGTAATTTGTGTGAAAAAAAGTAATAGCTAACATGGAATTTCTGGTTATGTTTCCAAAAGGAATCTGATTTACATCTTATCTTGGAGCATTGGGCTAAGAAAGGTAATCTGCTGAGACAGGAAAGGGGGAAATGTCTGCCTTGAAACGGAACATACGTCTTTAGGATAAAAATTGCATCTAAATGTCTAAGGACTGTTATTTGATGTAGTTAATTCATATTCTCATTGTAACTGTGTTATTTTAGAGGTAGATTCTCTGTTGACTTACCTGAGACCAAACTCAATGATTTACGTTGCTAGCTTTCCTGACTGAAGTAAATGCTAAACTGGCCGTCAGTCTGGCTTGTGGTTTGGGCCTGACTTTACTTGATCATTCAGGTATATACTGTCAGTCTAGTTAAACAGGATCTTCTCTGTTCCTGTGACAGAGAAGCCATTTTAATCTCATAGTATAAAAATATCTTACAGAAAGGCGTAATGTCTGGAGCAGGAAACCACAGCTGTGAACCATGAATAACTTTGTATATATATGTGCAGAGTATCAGGCTAATAATACACAAACACTGCTAGGTTTCCAAAGTCATACTAGACAAATAACAGGCCAATTCACATAAGGCAAAAGAATGAACAAGACAAAGTGGGGGAAAAAAGCAAAAGAGATTTTGTGGCCTTGCTAGGTTTGACGTCTTTACTACGTGTCTATACAGTGCCTAGAATAATGGGGCCTTGGTCCATTATTCATGCTTTTGGCTTGATAGACATAGTAAATAAGCCACATATACATAAGATACAAATTTTCAACTAAGAAAATCTGGAATCTATAGCACAATATTAGTCACTGATTTCCTGGGTAAAAAAAAAAATACAGTCACTACATATGTACATGTATTTTAGTTAAAGAAATCAGATTGACATCAGTGTGACAAAGTAATTTTATTACACTGAAGGGTTCAGTTCTTCTGTTTTCAGTTGTACATGATTTCCATAATTTCTTTCTTCTATAAATCTTCTTTTTCCCATCATCTTGTTCATCAGGTGCTTCATGATAGCACTTATCTATCCTCCTCTGAGCACTGGGATACCTATCATCGGGTGTCTGCGCTAGCATTGTACTTGATACACATCCAAACTATGACAGCTACATTCTTAAAATATGATAAGGTCTTATCTTGTGTCATTTGTTTACTTTATTTTAGTTTTGTTTGTTCATTGTCCCTTTAGTGAATTTCAGTTCCACATACTGCTGTGATAAGACATTCATCATGTTCATCATAACTGTTGTCTTTGCTATATTGGCTTTAATGTTTACCAAATAGCTTTTGATATTTTGAAATCTACACATATTGAGCAGATCAACAGCAGTGGGTGAATCTTCTTCTGTCAGCTTCATAATCTTTGTTGGTTTTTAATTTTTTTTTTAAAGAATCCTCCAAAATATTCCTCTTCTTTCTGGTTCTTTTTTTTTTTTTTTCCTACCAATATTTGCTTCCTTCCTTGAGTCTCCCTTGCTCCAGTATATGTCTTGTTCAAACTGATTTTCATTCTAAATCTGTTGCTTTCTTGGTTTAGTACTGCAGATATGTATCTGGCCTATTGCTCCGCAAGCTCCGCTTTATTCCTTCTAGTCTGTGAAAAACCCCATGAAGAACTTTCTTGGAACATGAAACAGACAAATTCCTCTGTAACTCTTGTGCTCACTCTTGTCTTCTTTGTTACAAGTTGGTATCACTGTTGCTTTCACACATTTACTGAATACCTGTTCCTTGAAAATACCATTTAATGTTTTCACCTTGTCTTTGTTGTGGGTTTCTCACCTACATTACCAATCACTGGCAATGCTTCTTTCCTAAAAGGAAAAAAAACTCAAAAATTTTCTCTGTGTCATTTGCTTTCTGTCATTTTGCTTTGTAGTACTTCTCCAGGACCCATTTAATTGATATTTTCTGGATGTTGAGATATTTCTCCATCACTCTCCATCATTCTCACTTGTTCACTGTTATTTGCACACATTTCTTTCAAGATAAACATCCTATTTCATTAATTTTATCTTACATAACCTTTCTCTTTATATATTCTTCTGCTTCTTTACTTTCTATGCTTGCTGATTTAATTCCATACTCCCTAAATCCTCTGTTTTATCTTGGGTCAATCTATTGTGTTCATATCTTCACACAGTTACTCTCAATTGCTTTGCACCCCAAAACTTCCATAAAAACAAAACTAATATAAAGCTAAAACAGATAAACAATGCTATGTTTCTGCATGATTACATCAGGGATGTAATGATTTTATAAAAGTCATCTGTGCATTATCTTTAAGCATCTGACATTTTCTATTTGTTTTTATCTGAGATCTTAATTTCTACTCCTTTCTTGTTGGCTGTCAACATGATTCTTGTGATAACAGTGCAAATTTAGAATCTAATCTGATATCAGTTGTAATTGTCCTGGCATTACAATTTTTTTTGTATAGAAAATCTACCATGCATAGAAAATTTAAGATGCCCCTCCTTCGTAAATCAGATTCTATCTGGACCAATTCCTTGGAGACATTCTTAGCTGAAATGATTTATATGGTTGGGCTTTTACTTCTCTAGTAAAATAAAATGCAGGTTTCTTTTTTTGTCTTTCATTTTCTGTGCAGTATCCAAATCTGTCTACTCATCCACGCCAGAAATTCCAGTTTCTTTTTTTTTTTAATTTTATTTGCAAGATTTTGATTTTACTTGCAATGTTTTTTTTTCATAATGTATTTTTCTTTTAATCTTATTTTCTGAGGTGAATACACCTTGTCTCTAATTTAATGGTAACTAAAATGACATATTTCTCATACAAAAGAGTGAAATGCATTCAGGACAAACAAATCTAATCCTAAATGGACTCCATTTGGAATTAATGGAATTTCATGGAGAATACCAAAAAGAACAAAGGTATTGGAACAACTAATGAGTAAAGCATATTTCTTAGAATCTAAAAACCAATTGACTGTGATGTTTGTTGGGATCATATTAAAGTAAAATAATTCAATAATCCCTCTGTACAGATAGCCACAGATTAAGTGCTAATTACCTTCTATATTCTCACTATTTTTAGGCAAAGCTGCTTTTATGAATCACTACCTAAAAGTCCAGCTTTCACACCTCTATGGGATTCTCATTCACAACTATCTTCAAAAGCCCGGTTTCTATTTTCAAGCTGATTCTTTTTCCTGACAGGTCTTTCATAAATTTGCTTTAGCAGTGTATTTATTGGGTTTTCATGGCAAGGTTTTGGTAGTGTGGGGACTGAAGGGGTGGATGCTGCCCACACGTCAGAACTAGTTTTATCTGGCTCCAAAATGGACCCATCGATGGCCAAAGCTGAGCCCGTCAGTGATGCTGGTGTCACCTCTGTGATAACAAATTTAAGAAAGAGTAAAAAATGCTGCACAACAGCAGCTGAGAGAGAGGAGTGAGACAATGTGAGCAAAACAACCCTTCAGACACCTATGTCAGTCAGGAAGGAGGGGGAAGAGGTGCTCAGAGTGCCAGAGCAGAGATTCCCCTGTGGCCCATGGAGAACACTGTAATGAAGCAGGTTGTCCCACTGCAGCCGATGGAGGGCTGTGGTTGAGCAGATATCCACACTGGAGCCTGTGGAGGACACCTTGTCAGAGCAGGTGGATATGCCCTGAAGGAAGCTGCAGCCAGTGGAAACCCTACACCATAGAAGGCTCCTGGAAGAGCCTGTGACTCCTGTGGAGAGAGGCCTATGCAGGAACAGGTGTCTTGGCAGGACCTGTGCCCTGTGATAGCCCACACTGGAGCAGACCATTCCTAAAGGACTGTACCCTGTGGAAAGGACCCATGCTGGAGCTGTTCTTAGAGAACTGCAGCCCATGGGAAGGACTCACATTGGAGAAGTTTGTGAAACACAGTCCAGTTCACCTAATTATTGATAATTCCTCTAAACAATACAATTGAAATTGTTATACACTGACTTTCTGGCATATATTCCTTTACCTGCTGTAATATCCACCATACTTACATGTTGTTATGCCAAGTTGTCAGCATCTCTAGTTGTTTGCTGGGACAAGCACTATATTGATCAGTAAGAGTTTCTTTCTCCTTAGTTTTGAGGGTTATTGCTTAGGGCCATTGTTATACTTCTCAACCCTGTATTCACTAATGAGTTACACACTTTATTCACCTTTGGTCTATGTGGTTTATTTACACGAAGATTATATAGGCTTGTTAATATTATTTTTCATATAGTATGATTTATTTTAGGATAAGAACCATGCAATTGCAAAAGAAAGAATTAACCTTAAGGCAGTGGCAAGTTAGATAATAATATGCCTTTAAAAAGCTCAAAATAACAGCAGAAGCAATAGGCCTGACCATTCTGCCAAAATAGCTAGCACAACCTAGGCAAGAGTCACCTCATCATAAAGCAAGTTGACACCACAGCAGGATTTTCTTAAATACTTTGGGAATACGTGTAAAACCAAGTTGAAACATGTTCAAGATCAAACAAGTCCAGGCAAAGCCTGGCAAATCTTGAGACATGGTATGGTTAATTATTGGTTTTAAAACCTGAGGTTTGTTTCTAACACTTGGCAACATTAAATTGCCTTGGCCACAGGATTTACTAACTTCAAATTACTCATCCAGCTGTTCCTTGTCTTAGACACTTCTCTAATACCTTGCCATACTCTTTTCCCCGCTATTAGATTTCTGAATCCAGAAAATTACTATGCTTCCCATTAACTTTCACTTTGGGTGATTGTAGACCATTCCATCGTTATTTGTACTAGTTTTACAATCTAAATCTTATAACAGTAGGGGCTTATTGTGACTAATTGAATCAAACACAGTGTTAACACTTCTCAGACAAATGCAGTAAGAATCTCATCTCAAGCATTAGAAGGTACATCTTTCACATAAATAAACTGTGTTAGTGAAGTAAAAAAAAAGAGGCACTGCTTACATCAATTCTCACTTTTTGTTTGTTTGTTTTTTTATAAGTCTGATGGTTATAAAGCGCACTCTTGTGCTGATTTCATCTTGCTTAACTGAAAGCTTGCCTGATCAGTTAGTATTTGTAATGCTCTTTTTCTTTAGATACTTTCCAGAATGGCTACAACAGAAGTATGTTCACATAACTAACTACAAGTGACTTGCAAGCCATAATTCTTACTTAATTTACATACTTTATCTTATTGATTAATCATACATTCAGCTGATTAATTCCCTAAGAGAGCTGTTAGTTTCTTAACTAGTGTGGAAAGAACCACCAGGAGTTGCTTATTTATTTCCATTCCTCTTGTCCTCTCCCCTAATAAATCTCCATAGAGATGGAGTAGAAGTCCCCACAAAATGTTCCTTATTTTTCTGCTTCTTACTGTTAGTGTATTACAATGTATAATTCATTGTGAACTCCTGTTATTTAAATTGCACATACGATAGTAATGATAATAAGACCTGGCTTTCCTATAGTGTTTTTCCTTAAGAGTTTTCAAAGTGTTTGGCAAAGAAGGTCAAAAGCTTTATTACTATTAAAATAGAATACATGCAAATGGTGTTTTAAACATCAAAATACATTAATGTGTCAAAAAATAATCCTACACCAAGGCACTTCCAACTTAAGACAATATTCAATGTGGAGAGAAGGGCTTTCCCCAGAATATTTACTTGTGTGCTTAGCAATTTATATATTCATTGGTTATTTTAGTTATTGAAGAGAGACATATTCTGGAATTTCTTTCCCTATTGGACTTCAGATTAAGCGAGCCAATGCTTGTGCTTTTTTCTAGGTGCCGCTGAAACAGCTAACCCTGTAAGATATATCTCTTGGAAAAAAATTCCTGCCACTCTGGACAAGGTAGGTTTCCTTCCTGATGTCCTTACATGAAGAGACGTGAAGGGTGTTTTAAGGTGTTTTTATTGTTTATTGTCACTTTTAAAAGGGAATTAAGAAGCTTTTTTATTTTTTTTTAATTCCCAAGAAATATTCAGTAAAAATTGGAGGTTTGTCTTTGCTTTACAGTAAGCTAGAAAATGGAAGAAGTTTTCTTCTTGCATTTCTAAGGATTTTATACTTCTACTGTATGTGAATTTTGCTATGTCAGACTTTCTTCCTTTATAAAATTATTCACTTAGTTAAAAACTGAATTTGATTTATAAGTGCAGCAAATATCAGACAATTTTGTTCAGTGACTTTTTGTATCGTGCATAAGTGTGCTACAGAGCTTAGAACTGGGGATGTGCTGGTTGTGAGTCTCAAGGTCAAGATAACATGAAAGAGTAACCTGAGGGGTGATGGGCAGGGATGTGCTGCAGCCTTCTCCCCTGGCTGAGAGGGACAGAAAAGACATTTAACCAACAATCATGAAAGCTTCCTATCTGCAGGTACTTTTCCCCATAAGGGTCTTTGGCTATTCAAAGAACTGCTGGGAGGAAGAAAATACCTTTATACAGGTAATCCAAGAAGCTGCTAATCTGTCTTGGTGAGAAGTTGAATCTAAATTAAGTAAACTCAAGATTAGTTCTCTCTCTTGCCTACTTTTAATGTGATTTTTTTCTTTATTGATAGTTTGTATTGAATTCAAACTTTGTACATGCTACGGACAGGTTTTTCTTTTTTCTTTTATTTTCCATCATCTTTTGTAAGATATGAAAATACTAATTATCATCTAAGGAGTTATATCAAAGTAAAGCTGAAGGTCTACTGAGAACTTATGTTTCGTAATAGCTAAATCACACTTAAAGTCTTGTTCTGGACAAAAGAGAATAATCCATATTAAACTAAGAACTAAATTGTTAATATAATTTTTAGAAGTATTTAGAATTTTTAGAAGTATCAATGTAATGTAGAAGACCCTCAAGAATACAGGCCTCGCCTCTCCTCTCCTCTCCTCTCCTCTCCTCTCCTCTCCTCTCCTCTCCTCTCCTCTCCTCTCCTCTCCTCTCCTCTCCTCTCCTCTCCTCTCCTCTCCTCTCCTCTCCTCTCCATCTCTCCTCATCTCTCCTCCTCTCTCCTCTCCTCCTCTCTCCTTCTCTCCTCCTCTCTCCTCTCCTCTCCTCCTCTCTCCTCCTCTCTCCTCCTCTCTCCTCTCCTCTCCTCCTCTCCTCCTCTCTCCTCTCCTCCTCTCTCCTCTCCTCCTCTCTCCTCTGTCCTCTCTCCTTTCCTTTTTGCAAAACCGCTACAGGTTTTGCGCATAAACAGCTGATATTAAGAATTCTGTAATATGTCCAAGCTCAGTGTTAAGATATATTTCCTTTGCAAATTTAAATTTCATGGCTCAAGTATAAAAAAATTGGTAAGGTGAATAGGTACAACTTACTTTATAATCTCATTTCTCTTAGGTATCAAATAGTTTTATGGTGTCTAAATGCCAGATATACAAGGTGATTTCAGAGTTTACCAATATATCTGAGAGTCAGTATCAGTAAATATTAATGTCTCCCACCAATTACAGATTTGATGATCTGACTGAGCTGTATTTTCACCAGAATAAGAAGCATACAAAAATAGTTTTGTAATGTCTTTTTGCTTCTGATCAGCTGAAGGTGTTAATTTGACTCCTCCCTGAGTAAAACAAAGGGTATTTCATTTGTGGCTCACAGTCTCAACAGGCAGTCATTTTTATTGATCTTTCATTTTTATTGATCATGTTATTCAGGAAAGGGAGAATTAAAGTTGTTTATGTAACTGCTGCACAAGGCTTTTCTCTGTAGTAAGCTTTTAGTTCCATCAGGTTTTGGGTGGGTTTTTTTAACCTACAATTTTTTTTTCCAGTGATGGAAAAGTATTTTTCTTTGACTTTTCAATGCATGAAAGCAAAATTGCTTTTCACTCTCATCTTTCATTCAGTTAAACCACCTACAAATTTCAGTGTTGTATGTGCCTGTAATTGTTATATCTATTTGAGCGCCTGAGTATGAATCAAAGGTGGTAACATTTATTATAATATCTGAGTGCCTTCCAGAAAATGTCAATATGTGGTAATTTTTTTTTAGTACTTTGGCTATGTTACAGAATTGGGAGACAAAACTGACCCCAAACAATGTAATTCTGAGAAAACTCTGAATATCATATCTGACTTACATATCTTGAACTATTATAGTTAATATAAAGAAAGGAATAGTGAAATTGCTTGAGATTTGGCTTGCTAGAAGAAATACAGAAAAAGAATGTGGCAAATATAATTTTATTTTTGTGTTTCTGTCTTATCTTAAGCTACCTGGACCTCCATTCTGTCCACACAGCTGGGTACCTAGTTAAAACAGTGTTCAATTTTTTTAAGTCTTTCCATTATTTCATGTTGTCTAGAATATTTAGAAAGAAGTAGGCTATTAAACTGAAGTCATAAACTCTTACTGTACAGTGTAAATTCCCAAGATTCATCTCTTATGTATTAGCAATCCAATTTTTACACAGTTCAGCTCACTGGTTACTTTATTCTACCATGAACAAACTTAACAGCTTTGTAGCTGGTCTGTCTCGGTCATCTGTGTAAATCAGCAGTAATATGTAACCTGATTCAACTATTTATCTCTCTAGAGCCATGGAACATTTCCTCTGACTGGGAGTTTTAAATCCTGCTGCTAGTTGTCTGCCTTTTGGTTAGCCCTGAAATATAGCTTACCAGTGTCAAAATTCATTAATGCATTTGATACCTTTATCCTTTCCATATTTTGTCTTACAATGAATAATGCAAATCTTTTCTTCATATTTCTGCATTTGACATGTTTATTTTTAGCAGTTTGCCTTTTGGCCTTGCCATTATTTATTGACTTATTTATTGTTATTTTTCTGTGTCCCTCTCCATCTTTTAGAACAGATACTACTGTTCTGATGCAATTAATTTGCACTTTGGTCAGCTCTGAATTGGTGAATAGACTAGCAGATAATACAGAAGTCATTGTAATTAACCAGTAACAACTCTGAATTTCTTAACCAAACTCTAAAATAGTAAACTCTAAAACTTGTTCTCTTACAATCCGTGTTTAAAATTTAATATTAATATATTTTTTATTTTATTTGCACTGCTTGCTAGGGTTATGAAATGGGACAAAAGTCCTATTCATTTACCTTCACTGTTGCTAGTTGCTTCTAAGAGGAGGCCCCAGTACTAAGGAAAGACGAGTGTCTGTGGTGCTAGTACTTCTTTTGACAAATCAAGTGGGCTAGGATAAGATGTGTGGCTTTCTAACCTGATGTTTTGGTTTTGTTGTATGCCACATTTATACAATGTTACATGAAATTTATTACATAACAATAGTAGTGTGCATGCTTCAAATGCAACAGAGAAAACCTCCACTTTATCCAAGTGGGATATGTCTTAAGAGCCACACTTCTCTAGGGGGATGAATGAAAGAAAGAGAAGCATACATGATCCATCTTAGTCACATGACCCAGCTCTCCTGAAGAGGGTGTTCAAACTTCTTTAAAATTAATCAGAGAACATGCATAGAGCAGGATGACATGGGTAACATTTAGGGAAATGTTGAAGAAAGCTGGATACTCAGCGTTCAGTGTGACTTAATCTGTGGCCTCTAGAATATCCCTACCCAATCTGAAGAATGAAACATTTGGGCTGACTATGTGTGGGATGTGCAGATGTGAAGAACAGCTGCTTAATGGCGCAGTTCATTCAGTTGTGGTACCATCACCTTCAGTGAAAGCTCACTGTTAAGGCTGCATTTTACTTCATCCTCAGTCTCAGGTTCTCATTGTAGGATATTTCTGTGAACAGCTCACACTATCACCTCTTTCAGCACTTGAACCCTTTATAATTCTAACAAAACTGATACTCTTACATCACACTTTCAGAAGTAATCCCTGTTTTAAGCTAAATCGAGACTAGAATAAATCGTCATAGTTAACTTGTTGCACAGTAGTATATTCTGCTATTTGTTGACAATGCATAACTCTTAAAGGTAATTATTTTACTGCTAAATTTGAATATGTAAACTGAAATTGCATAAAAAACTCCATCAAGATTAATACCTTTTGAAGTTTGATCAGTCTTCTGGATGGGAAGTTCAGGATGTGTGATCTCATTATGAAATAAAATTCTCAAGATAATAAACTAAATTTTCCAATCTACCTTTGCCTTTATTTCTGAATTCTTGCAAAGGTTGAAAGACAGCTATATTTTATTTCGCTATTTTGCTTTGCAGTGGGTACATAAATGAAGAAGTGAGGCAAAGCCTAAGATCAGTTAATTCCTATTTCTCCAGTCCTTATGGAGTGATGGAAAGTTAAAATGTGGATCTACTAGAAAATGAAACAAAAAACCCATTACTTCATCCCACTAAAAAGAAAAAAAGTAAACCTACTGAAAATTACTTATAATCTCTATAAATATGTCTTACATTGGAAATAAAACATTCCAAATTTCAAGTTAGGTATCCAGTAAAACTTGTCAAATACTGTTAACTTTGTCTCAGAATAAAAATTATTAAAACATGATCTGCTAGTAAATTTTAAACAATGTAAGCACTAAAGAATCAAATTACTATAACAGTTCAAAGGTAATCCTAGTCCTGAAACCTCTGTTTGTCTGTACTCAGCAATAGTCAACAGATATTTATGGAAACAAATTAAAGAAATTGCTTTTGTTATCCTTTTTCAAGTTTTTTTATTGCAGTAAAGAGCTGATGAGCTTAAGGTATTCAAGGACCCATACTCTGTAATCCTCCTAACTTTGGTTAATAGTTTTATTTAGTTTTGGCATTTGGTGAATTACATACTTCAACCTTAGGCCATTTGGAAGAAGCACTAACTTTTTGTAAAACATAAATATTTTTTCTCATAGTTCTATAGACTTCCTGTCCTTATGCAAAAATAAATTCTTATGTAAGTTTCTTTACTGACCATACTCCAAAAAATAATTTTCTAGATTTTACATGTCTTCCGTATTTTGATTTCCTTTATAACTTTCCTTCCATAACTGTTAATATCTTTATCTTTTACTTTTCTGTTGGGGACATAGTTTCAGAATCCTTGTAACTAACTTTGCTACAATATCCTGAGGGTTTCATGGTTTTGAATATATCAGATCTTTTTTTGTTGTTCTTTTGTACCTTCTTAAGCTAGTCATCAGCTTCAAGAAAGCAAAAAATATTAAAAAATCAAACAGAACAGAAGGAAACCCATGTATAAGAAGTATGTTAAGAGAAAGCATAGTCTGAATACTAGCAAAAATATCTTGATAATGAAGTGTACTGTAAATTTGAAATAAGATGATCCTTTTTGTGGCAGTAAAGTATAAAATGTATACTTTATGTGTCAATGTTAAATTGTGGAGAAGAGTAGTATTTTTCTGTGTTATGTTGTTAATATTATTCCCTCAAAGAAAAAGTATCCTTGACCCTCATTCTGAGTATTTAGTCCATGCTACCAGTTCATAGTACACGAATGACTAGCGGGCTAAACCTTCACTCATTCAGAGATGGAAAGAAGGTGAAAAGTGTAGCATTTAGCTATTTTTCAAATATGTCTATTAAAATGATTGTCACATGCTTGTAATATCCTCTCTTCTTTTTTACATTATAAATTAATCTTGCTCGTTGTAAGTCTTCATCTTCTAGCTCTGTGCACTCTTGCATTCATGGCTTATTGATTTAGAAGTCATTATAGTTTTCTAATATTAATAGCTGTGAGACAGTTTTACACAGATCCTCAGCCAGATTTCTATTTTCAGACCAGATTTCATCTACTTGATATTTCTCTCGTTTGGGACACAGGATATAACCTTTCTTCTTCTCCTTTGCTTATTTTGAAGATATGTCATAGGTTGAACAATTTCAGGTAGAAGTCTCTTTTACTTTGACTATTACTATGCAATGTTTCCTAGAGTGCTGATCCTTGACTTCATCTTTTCTTACCCACATTTCCATTTTGCAAGGATATTTTCTTTTCTTAAACCATAAAAGCATATTCTAGCATACTTTTAATTGCCTGGTAATCTTGGATGATAGGTTTTCTAGCAAATGTCTTTCTCAAAAGCTGGGATATAAAAGCACTGATGTTAAATCAATGCAGCTAAAATGATTATGGTGCAGGCCCTTATTTTAAGGGAAGTTTTCTAGGTTACATTTTAAAAGAACTTATAAAATGGAACCTTCCCCTCCCTCTCCAGGAAAACATACTTCTTTTTCAAAGCTGCTCCTATTAAAATGTTCTCTGACTGCTTTAGTTCAAAACTGCATGACCATATAATACTGTTTCCTTAGTAATTTTCAGAAGTGAAAATCTCTAGATTTTAATCCATTGTTAATTGGATCCACCATCTGTTTGTAATGTTATTAAATGTTCTTTAGCCTGTCGCACTGTCAGTTTAGTTATAGATTACAAGTTCTCCTGATCCGCTGAACAGGTCAGTTTGCATTTATATTTCAAGTAATGCACATTACTCATGCTGCTAAAAGTGGCAAGTGTCATGATCTTTAAAATTCTACGGAATACTTTCTATTAAAGGATAGTGTGAAGGGACTAGACCTCCCATCTCAACGATACCAATACCATTTTGAAATGGTGATTAGTTTTTAATATCAAGTTAATCTGAACTTTCCTGAGCTTAAGAACAGTAAGCTGTTCTTAAAATACCATGTCCTTGACATAAAGATTACTTTTCCTAAGGATTCCAGTGGGATGGTTTTTATAGACAAAATGTAACACTCCCTCCCCAAATCAAGTAAAATGTCTCCTCCCTCCCAAAATCAAGTAAACCCATATATATGCAGAAATAAAGGAAACTATAAAAAGTTTTGTCTGGTTGCCCCTGGCAGGCTTAATCACCCAGAAAATGAAACCCATTTTATGCATCTTCATAACTGTGGTTTCTTACAGGCACAATAGAACATAACAAAATGAACATAGCATCTGTTCCTGTATGCTTAAGTTAAAACTCTAAAAATGCTAAGTAATTAGTTTAAGTTTCTGGGTTCTCTAGAAGCAGCACTACTTGGAATTCTGATCAGGGTTACAGCAAATGTTGCAACTAATATGGAAATTGAGGTCTGAAGATTCGAAAAGAATACTGAATGTTTGCAATATTACAGTGATCTTTACAATTCCACCATGGTGTCAGTTCAAACTCATCTTTTATTAATCATTTCTATTCCTATGCATAACCATGCCTTTGGAATCATTATAGAAAATTTGAAGTTTGATGTAATTTAAGTAAAAACCTATCAGCAAGATTTTAATGGAGAAATTGGCAGACATATTCTGTTTTATTGGCTATACTGAGTAAAAGTCTTTAATTTGAAGAGTCACAGATTTTATAATATATAATGTACTTACAGGCAAGTTCAGGGTAGCAGAATAACATATCCAGGAGTTCTGTTCTTAAAGACATTAATGGCTTCAGGTTTCCCTTCAGAGTTAAAAACAGAGTGTTGCTGGAAAATTTAATTACATTTAAGTACACAGATATATATGTTATTTGACGAAATCTTCCCATGCCATTAGCATAGACATCAATTCATTCTTTGATAACATGAGAAATTGAGTTCACATACTATCTGAGGTACATATTCTAAATCAAGGACAAGAAAGCAACTTAAAAAGCCTTTCTAGCTAAATGTTTTTAGTGTGCAAGGTGTTAAAAGCAAAATGTATCAAAAACTCATATGGAAAAAATCCATAATTCCCAGTGCATATCTTGTTCTTTTTAAAGAGCAGATTTAACCTACGCCTTATAGAGCATAATTTGCTCTATTACATTTATGTTAAAATATTCTTTAATTTATAATGCCACAACAAAAGCCATATTGAAAAAAAATATTATTAAAACTAAGTAAAAGTTATAGGGGAGTCATCCAAACACATAAATGTTTACACCAGCTTTGAATACTCAAAAAAAAGGGGAAAGTTTTAGCAGACTATGCAGTTTAAATCAACTGCAGCATAATTTTCTTTTAAAATGTCACAGAATTTCTTTGGTTTTCCCCCTTTAGTTTTTTTTGGGGGGGAGAAGAAGAGAACAAAAAAATCTGCTTATGTTACTGAAATATAGTGATCAGTATTTTAGCAGTTCAAATATGATTCCATGAGAAGATTCTCATTTATGGTGAAGTGGATAAAAGACATGGGATGAAAACAAGCCTTCCCATTTCGTTATTCGGTCTTTTTTCTGTTCCTATAACAGAAGTTATGTAGTTTTGGGTTTGGTATTTTTGTTGTTGGGTTTTGGTTTTTCTTTTTTCCTTAAACTACTTCTTCAAAAATACTACCTAAACCAATAAAGAGTCCAATTTTAAATACGTATTGAATTGCTGATGGTAAAAGAATTATGAATTAATAGGCAAACAAAATAATAGTGGCAGAACTCTTAAAAAGAGGATGAATATTAAGCTTTAAAACTTATCCGAATTCCAGAAAACAAACTGCCTTGGACTCTCATTTGAAGGACTTCTTAAGAAAATAATTCATTTATTTTCTGTGGTTTCACAAGATCAGAATAATGTAATCATTAAATGTTCACACTATTTTTACCCCAGGTTTTATTTTTACAGTTTTGAAAGAGCAGAATATTTAAAAGAAGAATTTTTGTCCACCTGTCCCCTTTCTTAAATTCAGTGTGAACATAAATGTATCATTCCTGCTTCACTGCTGATGTAAAATCTTTCACACTTAATGAGAGTACATATAAGAAACCTTCTTCCTCTGCTAGAGATAAATGAAATTCAAGACTCAAAACACTCAGAAGTTTAAATACAAATATAAATATCCTAAGTGTCTTTGAATCTGTAATACTAGATCATGTGAACAGTTTCCTGATATTTATTTAAAAAGTGTTTATTTTTTTTTTTTCTAAATGAGTTTTTCTACTGCTATATGAACAATATCACATTGTTCCACTCTCAAGGGTAAAAAATCACACACCGAATACAGTAAATTAATCATAGCTAAGAAAATGGATATTTCTGTCCTTACTGACAGAGGATTATATAGCTTTCTCCTCCCACACAGAGGTATTGAAAGGAATACGGTATTCTTATTTATAGTTCTTTCAGACTCTTTGATTAAAAGAGCTTACAGAATGAAAATTTTTATTTCATACTTCTTATTGTTTGTTATTATATTACCTTGCCCTGCTGTTCTTCAGAGACTTCACATTCTTACTGGCAATCTCTCCAGTACAGAACCCTGCAATGGAAGAATCCTTAGTAGTTTTATATTAAGATGATGAGACACATGAAACGTTTTCATTGCTCCTTGTGTTTGTATGAATGGGTGGTTGGGCAAGTGGGTGAGTACCGCTGTCATAGACACTAGTATACTGGACATCAACATTACCATTTTTTCATAGCCTAGAACATTTTTGATAATACAAACCTTTTTTGTTTCTGTTAACGATTACATTAATTAACAGATGTTTTGTTACCTCTCCATGTAACAAGACGACTGATGTGGTGGGCATGAACAATGGCGATTAATTTTGGTGGAGTAAATTATATTTGCATAATCTGTTGGATAACCTAGTGCTTTTCAGTTTTACAAATCAACAATATGAGATGCATTCCTAGGAAACAGTAAGGTACCACCTGGCAACTAAGGACCACACAGCCGATTGCTCGCTCCCTTCACAGAGGGATGGAGGAGAGAATAGGAAGGGTAAAAGTGAGAAAACTTGTGGGTTGGAGATAAAGACAGTTTCACAGGGAAAGCAAAAGCTACACACAAAACCAAAGCAAAACAAGGAACTCATTCACTACTTCCCATTGGCAGGCAGGTGTTCATCCATCTCCAGGAAAGCAGGGCTCCATCACATGTAATGGTTGCTTGGGAAGACAAACGCCATCACTCTGAATGTCCCCCACCTTCTTTCTTTCTTCCCTCAGCTCTATATGCTAAGGATGATGTCATATGGTGTGGGATATCTCATTGGTCAGCTGGGGTCAGTTGTGCCGGCTGCGTCCCCTCCCAGCTTCTTGTGCATCTCCAGCCTCCTTGCTGGTGGGGTGGGGTGAGAAGCAGAAAAGGCCTTGACTCTGTTTAAACACTGCTCAACAGTAACTAAAGCAACTCTGTATTATCAACACTGTTTTCAGCACAAATCCAAAACATAGCCCCATACTAGCTACTGTGAAGAACATTCACTCTATCCCAGACAAAACCAGCATAGTCTTTCAGTTTAAAGACCAAAAACAATCAGTATTTATGGGTACTATTGATTACCCAAATGATAGTGGTCAGTCAGTCAAAAGGTGAGTTGCCATCGCTCACTTCTGACTGGAACAAAAATAACTTATGATTTATGTTTTCCACGTCAGAGGTTCTAAATCCATGAGCTTATTGGATGAGTTTTTCAAGTTGTTGGGTTTTACTTTCAAAAGGAACCTAAAATAATGCTCTATTTTTTTCTAAAGGAGTAGTTAAAAACACCTCAGATTTCAGATGTTTTGTCCATGTATTGACTGTCAAGGAGAAGCAAGAGCAGGAAAGGGAAGGGGAGCCAGAAGCCAAGGGTGACAACAGAGGTGGGAGGGCAAGACAAGGTTGCCATTTGACGGCACACTAAGAAGGGAAGAAGAGCAGGTCTGGTGACAGTAACCAGGGTCACCCACAGTCCAGAGATGGCTGAAAAAGTCTGCCGTGATGAGGCAGATGCAAGGTCAAGCCAGGAAACCAAGTCAGCTGGTAAATGTCAGCAAGGTAGCTGGCTAGGCACACACATACACTTTTCACTTTCTTTTATGTGTTCTGCTTTATCATTTTGACTTTGATAATGTCTCTGGGCAGGAAATTTGAATGGGTGAGACTACTAGGGAATGAGATCCACAGAGGTGATTTGAAATGAAAAGTAATATTGCTGAAGAGGTTCTTTATAATATCAGCAATAGGCTAAGAACAGGACGTTAAACACAAATACACCTTGGATCTTTAGGTATCCTGGTTTGTATTAGGTAAGGTCTATTGCATCTGAAGTAGTGATATTTGTACACAAAACCTGGAAATTACTAGTGGAATTAGCTCACAGGAGCAAGACTTTGCTCCCCAGCAGCATGCAATATCAGGTATGACCACATCTCCACTTAATAACTAGCTTGAAGATAAGAAGCTTTAATTTGTTTAAAAAAATTTGATCATATATCTTGATTTCTTATACCATAAGAACATATGAATCCTGAAGAATAATTTTGAAGAGTAAAGTGCATTTGTCCATAGAAATAACAGATGTATGACAGTATCAACAGCTGTGCTTCCCCAGTCTAAACCAAGTAATTTATACTAAGGAAGATGCTTCTTGGAGCATTACATTAAGGTAGAAACATCATGACTGGGTTATATGGGACTTAAGCATGCATAGAATGATCACTGGAAAACATGCTATGCACAGGCATAGAGAGCAGCATACTTCCCTTATATCCATACTGATCATAAAACGGAAATAAACTGCGGCCATTCTGAGCTGCATTCGGGAATATTAATGTGCAGCTGGGATGTACTAATAAACCTCATCTGCCAGCTCCAGCTGTGGGCAGAGCTGGCATGACTACCTGCGTTTGACATAGGTAGATGTGCCCAAATTTCCCTTAGTGTCTTAAGCCTTATTCTAGTGGATCATTGCAGTAAATGCAAAGAAACACTCTGTGAAGCATACTAATGGCTTTTGAACAGGATCCTTTCATATCAGTATTTACAACATTTTAAGTATTTTAAGTATTGATTTTTTTTTTTTAACAAGAGTGCTGCATGCATTTTTATATGGGCTAGCTAATATCTTTCTTTCAGAAGACTAGTTTGCATAAAAAGTCCAAGCTCAATAAAGCAGAAAATCAGAGAATTCAAACTTACCTCAAAACCACTTTTTTTTAAATTGTGATTGCCCTAGTTACTGTGGTTAGAACTGTAGCAGCCAACAGGGCCCAGAGCAAGACTCAAATCCTGGTGCAGTTTTACACTTGGATAATTGTTCTACTATATGACTTGGAATGAGAGGCAGATAAGCCTCAGGAAGGACTGTAATGACATGGAGTGAGTCCTCAGTAAGTGTGCTAGGTGTTTCTGATGGATGTGTGGTCTCTGTTCTTACTGGGGTTTCTGGAGGGACAGATGAACTGCACGATGAGAATGAATATGTATTCTGCTTGTCTTGTTATTCCTTCTCCTTTTCTCTCATCTCTTTCACTGTTTGCCTTATAGCGCTCTCATCACTGAGCTCCCTGAATATCAAATAATAGCTAAATCTTCAGCCAATATAAATAGGTTCCTTTGTCTCCAGTGGAACTATGCTAGTTTCCACTAGTTGAAAATGTGGTTCTCCTTTTTACCCCCTAATTTATTTTATAACCTTATTTCGTATTTGCAAAGAATTCCTCAACTGATATTTTTTTATTATGGAGAAAAACTAAAACCGAGGGCATCATTTCCCTGTGGTTCTTTTGCAGTGGTTACAAGGCAATAGTGAGAACCATGATTATGTCACGCTATAACACACATTTCACTGAGCATAGATCTGTCGGTGCATTTTGTATGAGGGGAGGGAGTGTTTGTTTTTTTTTCTTTTCTGGGAGTTCTCTTTCTATTTTGGTAAAATAAATTGAGAAGAAAGGAGAAGCTGTAGAACTTTTTTTTTTTTTTTAAATAAAGATTTGGCTAGTACAGTCTTATAAAATACTGTTTTATCACGACACATGATGGGAAAGCCAAGGCTTTTGTCTGAATACATTGCTTAATTTCAAGAAAATATGCATTTAGGCATTATCTGGTTTTGGAAGGGAGATGGATACCTTTATGTCATCAAAAGGTGTGTATGAGTTATGAGTAGTTATGGGGTATTGCCCTCTTTGTCAGAATGTTGGCTAACAGGTCAATCTTTTAATGAGGTGGCTGGTGAAAAAGTAAGAAGAAAAATAATGCTATATTTTAAAGACTTTTCATCTTATGCTTTTATATATATATAAATATGTATATTATCATTCATCCAAATCACATTATTCCGGGAATTCAGTCTGATTTTTTTTTCTCCCAGTTTGCCTCAAGCCCTGATGGTCTGCATTTTTTTTAAAAAAATCAGGTTCAATTTTTAGACAACAGCGTAGTGTTTGCAGAATTCACCTAGGAAGTGGAAGACCCAAGGGCCATTCACTATTCTGCAAAAGTATTCAAGTCCTGTATCTTCCATATTCCAAAACACCTGGACAAAGAGGAGGAAAACTTCTATCCCTGCCTTGAATCCATTCCACAGTTAATAAGAAGAAAGTCTTGTCTGTAGTACACTTCCCGATGAAGCCCTGGCTTTCAGACATTATTACAGGGTCAGCTGATATTTTATCTGTCACGGGACTTCTAATTATATTAGAAAAGAACTTTTGAAAATAATAATTTCATAGGAAGGGTTAAACATTATCTTTGAAGAAAAGATTTCAGGAGTGTTTAACTTTATGAAAAGAAAAAAAAATGAACAAAAGAACATAGGCTCACTTGGGCACCATTCTGGACTCTGGATTGGGCAAATGATGCCACAGTGACTAATATTTTGGAGTCTATGTTCATTTTGCAGATTTAACCATATGCCATCAGACTGAATTTTATACTCTTGCTGAGAAGGTGTAAGATGACTGTTTATTTTCTCCTCCAAAGCAAACCCAGTTTTCTACCTTGTCTGAACTGCTAATGAAGTTATGAGGCCATTTGTAAAGGTCAGTGTAATGAAAAGAAATGACTTGTTTTAAATACCTTGTTTCATTCCACGGTGGGCTTCCAGTGTGATCAGTGATATCTAGCATTTGGCAGGTTAGGAAATGTTAAGAACAGACAGGAGTTATTTATGGATTGCCTGGTGCATCTAAGGTAGAGGTCTGATTCTTTGTAGGCTAGGGAAATTGAGAGAATCACTGATCAGCCTTACTGAGGATAGGTAAAGAGAAAATATGCGTCACACCAAGCTGTCACCAAGCCCATACAGTCTCACTGACTGCCTCCAAATGATAGCTTACTTCATATTATGCTCACGTTTCTTCAGTTTATGCAGACTGATCAGCTCCCAAACCTAATACACTCTGAACAGAGGAAAAATAGTCTCTTCCCATGATAATGAGTAATCATTCCCCTTTAAACTGAAGTTTTTAAAAAGGTCTTTTTGGTTGATTAGCAAGCTCAGACACAATTTAGAATTGTTTAATCATCAGTGTTCCCCTGGTTTAGTGTAAGCTGTCCTCTTATTTTCTAGTTCACTGAAATCTATATCAGCTTAAAGAAGATAAAGGTTTCAGGTATCAAAATACTCAATAAAGTTCAGCAGTTACTTGTGTTTTCTTTCTAAAGTTTTATTTTGAGACAGGATATTTTTTCCTTCTATTTAGTCAGCCACTAATATAATGAAATAGTAACCAGAATATATTTTTTCCCATGGGCTAGCTATGTTTTCAGGGTAGGATTGAATTTATACATTGTTCTGTTCTGTGAAAATTTCTTTCTTTGACAAAGCCTTTTTTTTTTCTTTCCTCCCATCTCTAAATGAAATAATTTCTAAAATCCATATATTTTTGGATTATATTCTTTGTAAGCTATCAAACTTGCTGTATGAATTTCTGTAACTAGTTTCTTTTGTGCAACGTGAGACCACGATGAATTACTAAGTGATTTTATGAAGAGTATTAGTCTACTCCCGGTCATAGTCACAACCAGTAAAATCTACCACTTCTGCCTTGGACAATGTCCATTTCAAGACAGTGAATTTATTGTGAAAATAAAGGGGTTTTAATGGAATATGAAAACAAAAACATTTACTTCAGTAGTACTCAACCCCATGCAGTTGGCTATGACTCCAAAGACCTAGTGTAAAGTCTAGACCTTAATGATCTCAGTGTTTTCCAGAAAATTTGTATGTCATCTGGGCTTTTTTTAATTAAAAAAAAAAAAAAAAGAAAAAAAAAAGAAAATATCCAGCTTTTATTCCAACTACTGTATGGACTTTTTCTAATTTGGCAAAGGACCAGGTAGTTTTCAGAATCAGTAACAAACCTCTATTGTGAATATTACCATTTGGTCTCTGCAGTTTTTAATATTCCAGCAGGCATGAATCAAGCAATGATAAAAAATTTTTGTTTATCCTGTCAAAGGCAGATATTTCTATGATCTTGTAAAGAGAATGCAGAGCTGCTGATAGGGAAAACTGACACGGGAAAATATTCTGAGCATATGAAAATCTTGTAGGGCAAGGAAGGGTTAGAGCTTCCCACAGAAAGGTTTGGAGGCTGATTGCATGGTACCCTGAACTTTTCTGTCAGAGAAAAGTTTGTTGGGACTTTTTGGAAAGGTTTAGTAGATATTTGAAAAATATTTATTCAAACTGAAGGTAGGCCAGAAGATTTGAACCAAGGAAAGGGGACCATTGAGTCCCAGCATTACTCATTGGCCCCTTCTGAAGTAATTTGTCAAAGTGATGAAAAGTGCTTTAAACAATGTAGAAAAAAATTTGCTGCTGTTCCTGAAGAACAAGTTTGGCTGTTACATATGTGCTGACTCTTATTCCTTTGCTAAAAACCATACCTTCACATTCATTGGCTCCCTTAGGGCTTCTCCTAGACAATGGCTAGAGGCAAGCAGGAGGAAACCAGAAGGTCCCTGGCTGAGATTATCCTGTTAAAGTTATGGACTGTGTTTCTGTTCATAATGCATTGTGTGCAGCAATTTTTATTGCCTTACAAAGCATCCACTACTAATATTTGGAGGATTTACATTTATATCCCAAAGCCTTCAGTTGAAATGCAAGAGCACTTTCAACTCTTGAAGCTGCCTGTTCACACTAGCAGTTTATAAAATGCAGTATAATCATGCAGAATCTATATTTCTAGTTATCACCTTTCAGGGTACTGTAAAAATGATGAAGAAACTTTAGGACAGCAATACTTCAGTTCACTAATTAAAACAAACTCTACCTTACAATTTACAGGGTACAAAATTATCTGATAAGGAGCTAGTTCTCTCCCCTTTTCTTCATCTCCTAACATAGATGAAATTTCATTAGTGCTTTCAACAGCCACCATAAATTAAAGACACAATTTATATTTTCAGTTTGTTTGGTTGTATTCTTTATATATTCAGTTGGAAACAGTAGAAACTGCCTATCAGTGATTATATTAATGTTAAACATATTAATAAGATTTATTCTGCTATAAAACCTCTTGGTGTTTGTTGTTATATTGACCGTGTGCACATAAATGATCAGAACTGAATTTTTCCCAGAAGATTTTTACAAGAATAGGTCAGCAAAGACATGGCTAGAAATCTTTTGAACCTTTTAATACAATATGTACTGGGTTTGCTAGGAAGAGAAAGAAGCACACTCTTACCAGGGAGCTGTGTCCCTTTAAAAAATCTCCAGTAACCTTGAATATTTGGCTTTTGTTTAGACCTGAGAACAAATGGTACCTTAAACTTCTAACCTTCCCTATAAAAATGAAATAAATGACAAAGTGTTTGGAGTGTTGCTTTTTATTAGTTCTAATTAGTTTTAAGCTAATTAGCAGGCTTGTCAAAAATATGGCCTAGAGCTGTAAAATTTCAACATTGCATCCAGTTGTTTATCCAGCATCCTCAACATTGGTAAATATATAAGGGCAAAATTTGCTAAACTAAGCTGTTCTTTAACCATATCTGTCATTGAATATATAATACACCTTTGAAGACAGTTTTCTAAGTCTTTCCTTGCTTTTATTCAAAAGCCTCTTAGAAGTCAACTTTAATCTAAAAAAAGTGTAGACTGAAAAAAATGGAATTAATATAGTAATTAGTACCTATACTCACCTGGCAAGAAATAATAAAACTTTGTTATCTTTACATTTAGAATTAAGAACTGTTGTACCTTTGTTCAATCTGCTGTAGAGAAAGGAGCTATGTAGTGAAAAATTTTCAGATAATCTTTTGTCAGAGAAAATGCCTTACAAATATGCAGGGATTAGAGACTGCCTAATGAGATGATGTTTAACTTTCTGGATTATTTTTCTTCATTGTTGTAATTCTGCATGATTGTGTTGTTCTTTTTCATTGCCTAATCTCTTTTTTTATTCTTCTGTGAGGTAATTTGGCATCATGTTAAGTTTGGTTGGGTTACGGATTATGCCTCTGATACTTTATTTGTGAGACAAGTAATACCGTCTTGTAAGTGTAAATTAATAATTATGGTCATAGTTGTTTGCATTAGAAAGATTTCCTATATTTATTTTAGCTAATATGAATAAAATTAATAATTATATAAAATAGACAAGTGACTTAATTACAGCTGATAAAGAGACTGAGACCTTTGCTATCATTTCGTTAATGATATTCAGATATTCATGGTACATTAGCAACACTCCTGTTATTGTACAAATCTACTATAAATTCTAATGCATATGTACAGTTTGAAGTTTGTTAATCACATAATAAAAATATTTCCTAATAATGCTTGACAGAACTGTATTACTAATGTCTGTTTGTATTAACTACACCAAAACAATGAAAGACAGGTGCAAGATTTCTATACAAAACAAAAGATGTGTAGGCAGACAGCATAGCATTGGTGCAACATTTCTGTTTAAGTGAACAACTATACTGCTTTTGATAAAAATATCATAGAACTTTTAAATCATTGATCCAAAGCATTTTTAGCAGTACTATTTCTGTCTTGGAGACATTAAGAAATTCTTATGTACAGGACAACTGCGTCTCAGCGAGGCTGAAAGGTAGTTCTAAATCACACCAGGATGTTTGTGACAGAGGAGGAAATAGAATTTAAATTCCTTAGGTATAAGGAATCCTATTTTATTATGTTATATGCAGCATACAAAGGAGCAAAGAAATCAGCAGCCATCAATACAGAAGTCTGTGTTTAGCTTTAGTGTTTGGGTCAGTGTCACTTCCTCCATTGGAATAGTCATTGTATTCAGCTATTAGCTTCCTCTCTAATTAGTCCAGTGATAAGTCACTTCTATTTTCAAAGGCAAGCTTCTAAAAAGAATACAGTTCTGTAATAAAATGGTATACTATGCCCTGGGAGGGAATCTGAACCAGTATTTATGGTTTAATTGAGGCTTAGTGTACCCTGATTTTATCTACAGCTCTACTGCTGACTCTGGCTTTCAGTGTGTCACTTCAACATCATATGCTGTATTTGACCCACATTTAAAATAATACTAGTGATGATTACACTCTTAACTAAGTGTTTTGAACTCTCAGGAAGGAAAACTGCTAAATATTATTATTAGCATGCTAATGAATTTATGATAAGGTTACCAGAGACACATCATAATTAAATATCTGATTCTGCAAAGACACCAAAAGTAGGCTCAGATCCCAAGTAGGTAGCATAGAAAACTTTCAATCATTTCACATAAAAGGGGAAATATGAAAGTGTTATGATGTCCAAGAATGAGTTTAATTTGGTCAGTTCTAGCTCCCAGCTGTTTATACATTTGATACAGTATTTCAGTACTGTATTTTTAAATCCTGCATATTTTTTTGTTTTTTCTCCTCTCCCTGACCTCTCCCTCTAGTATGGCTGTTTGAACAGGAAGAGGGTGCTTCAGTCCTCTCTCTACTTACACATTCTCCTGGGACATGTGAGATACAGCTTTATAGCCTGGGCAAAGCATGGATCTTATGACTACCACTTTCTGAACGTCTGTGGTGTGTGATAACATCATCACCTTTGACTGATGAGACAGAAAAAAAGAATGTGATTACTGAAAAGGAGGTGAATTATTGTAGGGAGCAATCCTGTCAGCATGGGCTGAACCTTTCCGAGATTTTTCTTGTGGATATCTTCGGACCACAATCAAGAGCTAGGCTTTCAGGTGGTTAATAAGCATTAGGCATGCAGAAATGTTGTTGCAGACATCAGGCAGACTTTGTTTCAACCTTAAGCAATAACTGTGCAGTGTTTTTTTTTTGAATTACAGTTTTGGACAAAGAATTTACAGTCTACCCAGATTCTTTTGGGTGCCAAAGACCAGAAGCAGAAGAATCACCTACCTAAGCATTGACCCACACATTTAATCTCAGTGTAAGGCAATGTTATCATTCAAATCTTAGCACCTCCTGTTGGCAAAGTGCATCAACATAGTTGCAGTACCATTCAGAGACATTTAATTCTTCTGTTATACTCTCTAGAGAACCTGAACACCTAGTTCTATGGCTAGTATTCTTCTATTGGGTCCAAATAGCTGCTATTATAATTTTTACAGGGGTATATGATAGGGTTACTTTTTTCACAGGCATGACACTCCATTATTAGGTCTAGTCTGAAGTTCCAAAAATTTTTTGAAACTCAGTTCTGGAAACATGATTTCTAGCAATGAGTGAAGAACTTGATTGACTGGATCACTTAGGAAAACCCAGGTTCATGACAGAGTATGTATTTAGGGGACATTAAAGGTCCATTTTACGCCACTGTATATTTCCAATTAATCACCTTGTAGCAATTTTATTTTGGTAAAATATTCCAGGCACAAAAGTATGGGAATTTCATGTGATATGGCTGTCAGAAATAAATGTCTAAAGGCTATATTTGAGTATGATGGCATTTTATTTTCCATAACATTATTTGGTTTTCTTAGAACATTTACTTTTGTCCAAAACTTGGGGTTTTTTCTACTCTGCAAAGTGACATCTCCTTGATTTATTTTATTATCACATTTTCAAGAGCTATCAAGCAGTTCAATGATTACATTAATTTTTCATAACCCCACTTTCACTTTCAAACATATTGCTTGTCAACATAATTACCCTTTATAACCAAATGAAAATATTTATATGTACTTTAAGAATCACTTGTATCTCAACCTAATTTACTTTTTAAAATTTAAATCTAATCACAAATTGCATTTCAGAAATTATAGATGTCACATTTTTGTTTATTTAAGTGACAGAATTTTATGTAAGGATATTAGAGAGTTAACACACTTTAAACAAATGCAGGTAAAGTGCAAATTGGAAATAAAAAGAACAAACAGGTGTTCAGAATTTTAATTAGCAAAAAAATCAAGATAAATAATGCCATTTTTTAGATATTCAATGCAAAAAAAATTTCCTCTAAAATCCAAGACAAAAGGAGAGTTTTTAAAAAGAAGAAAGTTTAAAGGTTATTCCATATGGCAAAATTATCAGGTTAAAATTAACTTTGCTAATTCAAATAACTTTGCAAATATGGTATGGAAGGCTGTGGTGGATTGACCTTGTTTGTCTGCCAGGTGCCCATGAAGCTGCTTTGTCCCTCTTCTCAGAAGGACAACGGGAGAAAATACTGTGGAAAAGCTCTTGGGTCAAGATAAGGACAGGGTTATCACTCACCAGTTAATGTCATGGGTGAAACAGACTCAACTTGGAAAAATTTATTACCACTTAATAACAGAGTACAATAGTAAGAAATAAAACCAAAATTAAAACCACCTTCCCTCCACCCCTCCTTGTCCCCAGGCTCAACATCACTCCTGACTCTTTGACCTTGTCCCCAGTGAGCAGCACAGAGGAGATGAGGAATGGGGTTATGATTAGTCCTTAACACTTCATCTCCGCTGCTCCTTCCTGCTCATACTGTTCCTCTGCTCCAGCGTGGGGTCACTCCCATGGGATACAGTCCTTCATAAACTTCTCCAATGTGGGCCCTTTCCATGGGCTGCAGTTCTTCAAGAACTGCTCCAGCATGAGTCCTTTCCATGTGTACCGTCATTCAGTGACAAAATGCTCCAGCGTAGGTCCCCTATGGGCCACATGTCTTTCCAGAAAAAGTGCTCCTGTGAGGGCTCCTCTCCATGGGCTGCAGATCCTGTCAGCAGCCTGCTCCCCTTCCTCCTTCACTGACATTGGTGTCTGCAGGACTGTTTTTCTCACATTTTCTCACTTCTCTCTCACAGCTGCTGTGCAGCATTTTTCACCCTTTCCTAAATATGAATGATTAATGGATTTGAGAGCAGCCCTGTGGAGAAGGACTTGGGGATACCAGTGAATGAAAAATTGGACACGAGCCAGCAATGTGCACTTGTATCCCAGAAAGCCAATCATATTCTGGGCTGTGCGAAAAGAAGCATGGCCAGCAGGTCAAGACAGGTGATTCTCCCCCTCTACTTCATGCTTGTGAGACCCCACCTGGAGCATTGTGTCCAGCTCTGGGGTGCCCAGTACAAGAAAGACATAGATCTGTTAAAGTGAGTCCAAAGAAGGGCAATGAAAATAATCAGAGACTGGAACACGCCTCCTCTGAAGAAAGGCTGAGAGAGTTGGCTTTTTCAGCCTGGAGAAGAGGAGGATCACAGGAGACCTTATTGCAGCCTTTCAATGTATGAAGGGGGCTTATAAGATGGAGAGAGACTTTTTATCAGGGCCTGTAGTGACAGGACAAGGGAGTAATGGTTTTAAACCAAAACAGGGTAGGTTTCGATTGAACTTGAAGAAGGCATTCTTTACTATGAGAGTGGTGAGACACTGGAAAAAGTCAGTTTAGGTAGGCCTTTGAGCAACCTGATCTAGTGAAGGATGTTCCTTCCCATGGCAGGGGATTGGACCTGATGATCTTTAAAGGTCTTTTTCATCCCAGTCTATTTTGTGATTCTGCGTTCCTGTGATTATCATAGAGGCACTGCCAGCATGGCTGATGGGCTCAGCTTTGGCCAGCAGTCTTGGAGCCAGCTTAAACTGGCTCTGTCTAATGTGGAGGCAGCTTCTGGTGTCATCTCACAGAACCCACCCCTGTGGCCCTTCTCACTACCAAAACCTTGCCATGTAAACCCAGTACAATGACCCAGTTCTTGACTGCCATTTAGATGCAGTTCTCCAAAACTGTGTCTTGAACTGTGATTGGAATATGCTCATAAAACTTTTTGGAAGAAAGATAGTATACATCATGATTGTTAACTGCCTGTTTTGCCTCTAGAACCTCTTCATTCATATGCATTTTTAAACATTTATTTTACAGATGTTGATGGTGAGGCTTCATGTCATGGACCAGAGTTGTTCAGGCAGTGTCCAAACTGTATATGCAGTCCAAGAGAACCTACTTTTATGATAATAGCATATGGAGTATCAAATTAACTTATTAGGATTCCACTGTTGATAGTAGGAAAAGTAAATGTAAATGGATAAAACCTTGGGATTTTCTTGCTTCTTACCTTAAATTGGGGAACTCTTGAAATTTTTGTGAATGATTTTCTAAAAGGAAGAATTTTCTCACCTATCATTCTCGCATATGGAAGTAGCAGTGATACAGACAAAAGAAAGATTCAAGAACTCCTCTGCACAACTTACTAGATAGGAGGCTGGGAACACACAGAAACCCAACTAAACATTTATAGTTCTTTTACTGAGCAGAAATACTGTGACTGCTAAAAAATAGGTAGAAGCTGCAAAAGCGTTAAGTGGAAAAACCCCAAATACTCTGTACTTTGACTAATACTGTGGATATAGCAGCTTCTGAATGTGGAGGCAGTTCTAACATAGCAGCTTAGCTGAAGTGATACTAGACTGGTAAAAGTTAAGCTATGACCAAACGGACGAGGAAGTAAAAAGAGCTTATGTTTTGTCAATAATAACAGAAGCATGACTAGTATGGTAGCGACTTGGAGAAGGCACTTCCAGTCAAGCATGAAAAACAAAATGAAAAAGATCAACTTGTCAGAGGGGTGGAAAAGGAGAAAAACAAAACAAGGCAAATAGATGAACAGAAGCAAATATGTTTCAGTTCACGTTTGTTTCTTTGCACACTGAAATTTGCTTTAGCACTGTCTCCGAGTGCCTAATTAGCTAGATCTATAAGCAAGCATTGCTTTGAAACTCATAGGAATTACTGGAAGAAATGCTGCTGCAGTATTCATATTTTTTTTCTCTTTTTGTTCATGTAGCATTGGAAGAACTAATATAAACAGAGGAAGGGCATCCACATTAGAAATAAGGAGGAAACAATTGACCAGGTTTTTCAAGGTAATTAGGCACTGAAAAGTACAGAAGGTACCAACTGCATTTTTCACAAGCTCATAGATGCCAGTGAGATCTGTGGACATCTGACCAAATTTTTGAAATCTTGGTCTAAGTCTGGAGATATTCTGTTCATATTTAGATATTACTGGAAAAACCTGGATCTCTAATGAATGCAGAATTTGTGATAATATATTCTGCGTTATTCTTAACAGAACATTTTAAATGACAGCCTTTTTGGACTGGTTTTCACTCTGCAAACACATAATAATGAAATAGGAAATTTGGAGACTTTGAGGAGATATTGTTCATTCTTTTTTAACACTAACTTTGCTCATTGAAAGGAAAGCTATTTGATACCACAAGAAACATATAACTGTTTTTATAAAGTACTGAAAAGTTAAAAAAAGGGCTGACACTGGAAATGACTGTTTTAGAAGCGACCCACACTTCATGTTGAAATCTAATCTGGTTACGGATTAAGCTTCAGTAATGACTGAAAGATGCTATAATCTGCATGAAAACCTGTGGTAAGTTCATTTGAAGGTTTCTGTCTGGTCTGAGATTGCCAAGAAATTTATTCCTGATGCAAAAATTGCCTTAAGGGTTTCTGACAGTATATTGGTGTCACTTTTATATTGACCAGTACCTTCTGTTTTGGATCACTGCTTTTTTGGGAACACATTTATCATCCCACTGAAGTTTCTGGAATATTTCAAGGCATAATAAAAAAAGAGTTTATTATATTAAAATACAAAACTAAGAAATGTCTTGATAATTTTGAATTAGATGGTTAAATCTGAAGACACAGCAAGTGAGTTCTCCCCCTTCTACAAGCTGCTTTTTTAAATTTTGTTTTTCATGCTTGACTGGAAGTACCTCTTTACATTTCTGCCACACGATTTATGCTTCTGTTATTATTTGGGGAGAAAAAAAAGTGTTCTGTTTAGTGCCTTGTCTCTTTGCTGTTAGCTTAGTTTTTACCATTCTAGCATCACTTCTACTAAGACACTGTGTTAGAACTGTTTCTGCCTCTACATCCAGAGTATTAGTCATAATACAAAGCATTTGGGTTTGCTCAATCTGAAGATAGAACAAAAGGAAATGTAATTTACCTTATAACTACATCTGATTATGGTTTGGGTTCGGGCTTTCTTCTGTATACTCTTCTGTTATCAGATTGCTAAATCAACCAAGATCTTGTAGCAATTCACACAGCAACCCAGAATTCTTATCTCTGTCATGTCCTATCCTCCAGCTGCTCAGTATGAATACTACTTGGAGTCAGGATTCCTCTGAAATGAACTTCAGTGTAATCTGCATATTTATTAATTGATGTACCTAGGCTATTAACAGAAATCTTAATTTCTGTGAACTGTGCCACTTGAGGTTTTTTTTTCCCCCAGATTTTTCATGTAACAATATTATTGAATGGTTTTCCCAGCTGGGTGGATTAGGCTTGCCACCTGAAAGATTGTAAAGAAGAAATTTATACACAAAACGCAGACACAAAGGTTAGTTGTATCACTCTAGGAATCCATGGGTTAGGAGTGTGAAGCTTTAGAACCATTATTTATACATATTTCTGGACAAAATAAGTTAGCGTTGTTTTTCCGTCTTGCTGGAGATTAGATATGAAGCTCAAATAAAATCTTTCTTAAGAACAGTGTGTCTGAAGAGAGTGATCAGAAGTGTATCTTGCGTGGTATGGGAATTCAAGGTGGTACCCTTACAGACTCCTTAAAGGAAGGGGCAGATGGTGATAAGTGGTAGTAAATACCACTCTGTTCTACACCTAAATATTGAGATTTTTTCTTCAAAGGAATCAGTAAGCCCAGATTTTGTACGGCATTTAATAATCTTCCACCGATTCAAATAAAATTAGAGAATCCAGGCTTGAGTACAAAATATAAAGATCAAAAAAAAGTATAGCAGAATTAGCAAGATATGCAATGCACTTGCACTCTGGAGGTACATTACCATACATCCTCATAATTAAGTAATGATATTTAATTATTTGCAAAGGTTCCTTTATTTCTTGTCTCCCCAGCAGAATGCTAGTAGGAATATGCAGAAAATTCCAACATTAGTGACTTACTGCATACAAAACACTTTTTTTTTTTTCTGTAGTAGTTAGTGATATCTGTAGATGAGTGCTTTTAAAGGGAGTAGAATCACAGGTTCTTCCATTCCCCAGTGAGCAAGTCATAGTTAACAGTGACTTCGTGGATGATAGTACACCTGCATCATAAGGAAATGGAGTCTATAGTGGGAAAGAGGCGTCTATTGCATACCACCTCATTTACTCTTGGTACAAATCATAGAGTAATTCAGTGCTCAACTTAAATATGGTCTCTTCTGCTTTTTGCTCAACATCATTACAAGGTAATTGTTCTTGCCTTTTCCCCATATGTATAGGATATTAGTCAGTGAATAAGGCTTCCTGAAAACATGGCAAAACACATAACCAAATACGGAGGGATAAACATTATTTCGGTGTCCTTTCTCCAGCCAGTGAGTTTGCAGAGTGCTCTAGTAAAGAGTATTAAGACTTATCTCCCTCTAGTGAGAAAAGGTCGCAATTGCACTTTTTAGCATAGCTTTTACATCATGATACTCTTGATTTCTTTGCAAGGCTTCCTCTTGTTCAGCTTCTCCATTTATCTGGAACCTTCCTGAACTTTCTTTCTCCACTGTAGGTAGTGTTACTAATTAGCTTATTTTATAATCCATCTCAGCTTTGAATGTTAATGTATGTCGTGTGTGAACCGTTTTGCGACTAATGGTTCACACCATTATTCCTTGTGAACATATGTTGTTTGTTTGTTGTATGGTGTGGGCAGAATACTGAGTTTTTCTTTGTCCCTGATTCATTAAAAATTCTGCCTAATTAATGATTTAATATTTTTTCTCTAGACTTTTTTTTTTTTTCTTCCCACGGAGGCAGTGTTTCTATCCAGCTGTTCAAGAATAAAAGTTCACCATGTGTACTGTGTGATGTTGAAGGCAAAATGACTGTTAGCAGAAAGGAGGGATTAAAAAGCTCTGTAGACTTAGAGAACTATACAATAATAAAGCCAGTTTCCACCAATTTCCTTTATATTTCTAAATAAAATAAAATCTATATCTGTCTCGGTTCCTAAAGGTTTTTGAACACATACAGTGTTTCAAATGTGTGGCTACCTTATTTCACAATTTATAGTTGAGAATTTTAATACTTTTATAATTAACATTAAAAGTGCATAATGCTTTCATCGGGTAATGCTGGTATAGCAGTAAGGTGTATAATATTACTTGTAGCATGATCTGGAAGCTTGTGGCTGTATTTACATCTGGGTTTTGATTCAGTAGCATCATTTTGAAGCAAATCCCTCAATCATTCTGCTTACAGAAAACTGGTTCTTTTTGCAGAATGGTTTCAGAGATTGCAGACAAGATACCTTACAGAGGAAAGTGAACCAGGATGTCTGCTTCAGGTGGACAACAAATGTGCTCCCACACAAGTAAGACATATTTAGTCCTTTGGACAGCTTCAGATCAGATACATGGAGGGGACCGTTGGTCTGTGTGTGCAGGACAAATCTTGTGTAGTGTAGAACACTGAAACAATGTGTAGTGTAGATACAGGAGCTTCAGCACCAACCAAAATATTGATCCTACTGCCCTGAATTACTTGCTAAAAGACTGTGTTACTGTATAGCGCAGCTCTTCAGAGAAAATACTACTTGTTCTTGAACATCAGGCTTTGGAACAGCTCAGGATTTGCAATATGCAAGTGACAGTTTAATCACGAAAGATGATAATGACAAAATACCATTTGAATAAAGAACAATTCTGAGATAATCCATTTCTTATTTGGCAAATTGGAGGTTATTTTTACAACCCCTTGGTTGACGAGGTGAGGGACTAATTATAATAATTATGTAATCAAGAATAAATGTAACCTCCCATATGTTGTGCAAGTGAACAAGAGAAAAAAAATATATATATGAGGGACTAATGAATAAGATAAATATTAGTATTCTGGTGATTCTAGGCACTTGTGGAGACATGGAAGCATGTGGCTGTTGTCTTTGTTATGTTCATTTTATTTCATCATAATTTTAGAATGTATTCTATCAAACTTGCTACCAAACTACCTGCTCTACTGGCAAAACAAACAGCTATAAATGTCCAAGCTTTCTCACTTTTGAAATAAGCAAGTTCTGAAGTCCTTTCTCAGATGTATGTAGATAATTCTCTGCCTTAAATAACAGTTTTGAATACAAGGTCAGGGATCTGGTCCCAAAGATTACCTTGCGTGCTCAAGTTAGATCAAAACTCTAGGTCAAGCCTAAATGTGCTTCTCATATTATTTGAATTAGAACTTTAAAGCAATCTGGATAATTTTGTTTTTTGGTCACTGAAATTCAACAACCCCTTTACAACCAGCTCAAGAAAGAAATTCTATAGGTGTGCTGACAATGCAAATTCAATGTAAATTATGGATTAACATAAAGTAAGTGAACAAAAATAATTCAATGATTGTCATTATAAGAAAAGCAGAAGGCATAAAATTAAATCATAAGCCAATAAACTGAAATGTAACTGAAGTGTGGAGGTCATTGCCTTAGATACCGCAGACATTCAAGAGAGCTAATAAGTGCTCAAAAACTCAAAAATCTTTCCTCAGGAACTGATAAATTATTTTGAAAATATCATCAGTGGTCTTTCTGCATTATTTCTGTTTGAAAGCAGATGACCAAAGCTTGTAACACTATGTTAGGTAGAATATACTTATGCCAGGTGATGGCCAGAATCCATAGGTCTGGTTTGGTCACAGAGATTTTCTCTCTTCTGAGAGAGAGAGAGTGTTCACCCAGCAGATTCAGGATTAAATATTTACTTATTTATTTACTACCAAAAAAATAAATTGTCTGTAACTTCCCAATTTTACCAAATGAACAAACTCACACAATTAATACTAAGACTTATACATAATTAATCAGTGTAGATGAAGAGGTATCTTAGCTGCTTTTTATCTCTGGGCAGAAATCCAGCATCTCCATGGTAATTCACTTCAGGCTAATAGACAGTATCTCTTTAAACATACTTAACCTTGCCATTACTAATATGGCATGCAAGCATAATGTTGGTTTTTCATTTGAAATACAGTGCCATGCATTTGTAGCAAGAACAAGAATTTATTTATTTTCTACCAAAATCAGCAGAAGGAAGACCATAGTGCCAAGAAGTAGAAAACAACATAAACATGCAAGTATAGCAGGAGACTTTTTTTCCAGTAAATAGGATAGACCTTCAGGTGAGTTCCTTGTCTGGAATTTCAGCTTTGCAACAGGTTAAAAATGTCCCATTAAGGCTCTGTTAGGTATCTCTTGAAAGGAATAAGTAGACATTAATTTAGTGACACATATGATCTGACTGAAAGGGACTAGAGCTTTACTTCCTGAACATTGCAAAAGTATTCTTGTAACTACCTTCATTTAGTATACTTCCTCCTTTGGCTTTACTGCTATCAGAAGTTTAATTTTTCATGTTCTTCCTTTTACTACTTTTCTTTTTCTTTACAGACAGAAAGTTTACAGACACAGATGCACACAGAAAAGCTCCAGACATTATGAGACGAGAAAGCAAAGTCATCATAGAACTTTTAAGGACAAATTTGGACCTCTGAAGAGCTTCAGTTCCTGAAAGGAGGAGCTGTGACAAGCTTGAGAGTCTGGAAAACAGGTGTGCATGCCACCTTAACACAACGGAGGGGGTGAGGCAGACTGCAGCAGCTGCAACAGATACGCTAACACACTGTCTGAAAGAGGCTCTGAAGTCCCTTTTTCCCTGTGTCTGTCTTTTATTCCTTGCTAATTCTGTACTTGGAAAGACAAGCTGGAAGACTTTAAATCTGGGTAGTGATTCAGGCAAGAAGTTACTGAAATTGTAAGGCAAGAGCTTTTAGAGAAGAAAGATTGTCCAGTAGTCACTGTACTAACCCTCATGTAGGCAATTTAGATTAAATTTTGTTTTCCATTGCAGACTCCCTCAGAGTTTAAACTACCAGTGTAATGTTTCTATCTTTGTTCCTGTTCTGTAGCGTGGAACTAATAATGATAATATGTTTCTTGTAGAGAGTATCAAAGTGACACACCCAGGTAGCAAGCTGGAGGAGAAATTATGTGTCTTGCATTGGTGATGATGATTCTTTTTTTATTTTTCCTAATATATCTGTACTTATAAAAGTAATATATCTTGGATATCTGACTCATGCCTACAGAAGAGAATAATATCTAAAAAAGCTTATTTGCCTCTTGCTCTAATGGTCTTTGCTGCTTCCTAAAGTACAGAGGCTCAAACATGGGCTTGCAAGGACTGTATTTTAGGTCTTGCATCCTGTGAGTTATTATATTTTTCATTCACGATTTTTTTCTAGTCAAAACATAATTGCATAAAAATGTATTTTGACATATTTTAAAAATAACATGACTTTCAATCCATAATGACTCTCCTAACATTTTAAATAAAAATTATGAGAAATCATCCAACTCAGAACAAATCACACTAAGAAGATCTGCTATTTTTCAAATCCGACTGATTAAAGTCTTTCAGCTTAACATATTTAGTACTTGCAAAACATATGATCAGGGTAACACTGACAACTCAAATATATGTATGCAGAAAATGTCTCAGTAAATTGTGTGTGCTCCCTAAATCATTCTACCAGCTGCAGAACAAACTGTGGACTGTTAGTTCCATCATGAACTAGCAAATTGGGGTGGATCCAGAAATTACTGCCTGAATCCCATTGATTTCAATAGTCCAAAGATCTTTCTTGTTAAATTGTTGTCAATAGCAACACTCCTCCTAATCTCACAAAATACAGTTTATTGGTTTATTTAAATAGTTTTATTACATTTAAGTATTGTGTGTTTCATTTGAGGTTATTCAGCAAATCTTTCCTGATAAACAGAGAGAGATTTCAATTATTTGTGCAGATTATGATCCATGTTTTGTAGGTGGATTAGTACTCTTCCATTACATGTGTAGTAATAAACACCAATAATACATTTGGCATATGAAAAACTGTTAATAAGTATACATTTTTAATTTAAGTTGCAATAGAGAGAAAACCTGGAACTTTCATAAAGCTGAGCTGCAAAGACAGCCAGCCAATAAAATTGCTAGAACTCAAAATAATCTATTTCTTCTCTTGACTTTCTCAACCTTCCAGTTTGTATTGAGCTACTCAGACTACTCTTAAAAAGATGTAGATATGGTAACTTTTCCTTAATAGTGTCCTTTCCCATAAGAAGTGTACATTATTAGGACACTTTCCTCTCCTGGGAAGCTTTTCATTTGATTTAACACACACACATAAACCATTTTATGAATAATGTATTTGGAGCTAGATCCCCAAACACAGTTAAGAAAGGAAGCAATAAAGTCTGTTTCTGAAAGCATGCAAAAGGGCTCCCTAAAATCATGTCCCCTCTGTTGCTGTAAATATGCTCCCAGCTGGCAACCTCTGTCCAAAGAATAGGTGGAATATGGTTTCTGACAATGTTAAGCAGTAGCCAACAGAGCTGGTAAGTAAAAACCTTAAAGGGGCATGACAGATTGCTCAGTTCTCCATGTAAAGAATAATGTAATCTGCTATGAGACATTTTACATAATGCTTCCTGCTGCTCCATCCGGGCTGCTGAGCACTGATGGTGTACTCGATTCTGTACAAGTCAAATTCTGTACAAGTCAAATATGAAGGCAATTCCTGACAGAAGGATATTTTTATGAAAAGGTGGACACTGAGGTGTGCAAGCAGCATTATGTTTCAGTTCCTAATTATTCATTAAAATATTAAGCTGAACAAACTTACTTTTGAAATCATGAGGCAGTTAGGAGCCTAAAAGTGCTCTCTGAACTTGAAGCAAAAATTATATGGGGAAAATGGCGATGGTCAGTTAAAGCCACTAAAAGATCAGAAATAGAATACATTCAGAAACATAAATTACTTAGTGTTTGTTTTAATGCACAGTTAGTATTTGCTGTATCATTCTCCAATTACAAAAAGATGAAATTATTCCGTTTACTTTTTCTTCCTACAGTTACAACTAACAGAACTCACTATAACCGTTGTCTGCTTCAGTTACAGACTGAAGTGAATAGAAAGCATATTCAAAACAAATGTATTTAAGTATGCTAATGATAATTGAATAAGGGTATATTTTTTCCAACATGCAACTATTTCTCATGTTAGTATATAAAGCTATCACCCACTTTTGTATCATAAGGAATTGGAATTCTTTAGTCTGTTGCCTGTGGACTCCTATCGTTTTGAAGGACACATGCAAACACTAAGGGCTCCAAACTTACATGTTGATTGCGAGTTTAAGCTTTGCCTTTGCTAGGCAAAGCCTTCATTTATGAAAACATCTACCCAGAAGAGGACTCTAGAATTCATACCTTGAATTTTAGATGTATTTAATGGCCCAAAAGTGTTTATGCACAAATTATAGTTTTCTGGTTAGATAAACTTTTCTGAACATCGATATGAAGAATAACATAATATAAACAAATGCATTCTCCCATATTCCCTTGCATGCTGTAGGTTTTATTTTATATGTCTGTGACCTATCGTAATTACTAGTGAAGGACAGATGACTGAGTTTTTTAATTTGGTAAGACTCAACACTAAGCAGTATTGTTTGTTAGGAAAGTTTCTAAAACATGGGTATTCTGGTAGTTTATGAATCATCAAGAGGAAAGTAGGAGGGAAAATAGAAAACTCAGATATTTTTAGTCAGGCTTTACTTTCATTTCCAAAATATTCATTTCACAAAAATTCTACTTAATAAAATTGAAATGTACAATTACATTAAATCACATGGAAACAATGTCGTCCATGTGAATAGCTGAAAAATAAGAAGCCTAAAACACACACACACCCACCCCAACATTAGAAAATATCACAGATTTACAAGAAGAAAACTTGATAGAAATTCTGGCCTCCCTTGCACCTGGAGGCTTAGAAGTTCAAATGAGACAGTTCAAGGCAGAAGACCTGCAAGTTCAGAATGATACCACCACTCTCTCGTCATCAGACCTATGGCTGAAAAATAATTCTCATGGACCGGTGAGCCATGTCACTCTCTGGTTACATCTGCTGCTTCAAAATCAGTATGATGATGAACTCTTATGTGACAAGGGCTCAAGAAAGCAAATGCACATGCTGGGATGGATTAGAAGGGATATTTGTCAGAGTGGTAAGCACTAGTATTAGTATACATTACACTCTTGACTATTAATTTAACAAAACTAAGAAGACACTGAGTACTTATGGAGAAGGACACCTTGGTTTATGAAGCTAACAGAGATCCCCAAAAGCAAAACAGTAAAAAGCTTAGTAAAGCAAAGGGTAAGAGGTGATTTTTGTATCCATAGAAAGGATAAATGCCAGGGAAAGAAATCATATATTGCAGCTAAGGAGCATAATTTGCACAATGATAAATCAAAATAAACTGGTTGAAATTCACAAGAATCAAAACAAAGTTAGCAAAACAAAGATATTTTCTAATTACATTATAATGGAACTAACAAGGGATCTCAACACATTTAAGAAAGTAACATTACACAGTTAATACTTCTAACAGTGAAATCTAGACTCTGTGACCTAGGAGACTCTTCTAGTAGGCTCTCCTCTTTCCTTTGGGCATATGTCATTTGGGCCAACTATTTGCAGAGGTAGATTAAATAGAATTCAATACTAAGAGATGGCAAGCCAAATTAATAAAGGTATAACTATTATTCTTCTACCCAATTTACTACACATTTTGAAGAAATGACAGCTCATTAGCCCTATAGGGAAAAAGGCAGGTGTCGCTTTGTACAAGCACTATTTTAAGAGTAGACAGAGTGAAAGCATAAACACTCGTACATTTGAACTATGGTCTTTATTGATGTGGAAATACACAAAAGCTAACTTCTAGCTAAAATTATTTACAACAGTCAAAGCAAGAAACATTCAGTCTCTTCCTAGTATTCTTTTCTCCCTTAAACCAATCTCAGTCTGAAAGTTCTGAACTTTCATGAAACCAGAGGATCATTCGTATGGTCCCAGAAACAGCCTTTGCAAAGCTTCAGCTTTCTGCCAGCTTGCCCACAGAATATCTTTTTATACAGTAGCTCTCCGGCAAGAAGAAAAGATACAGTTTCATCATGCTGTCTAGCTGCTCTTCATCTGGAAAAAGATAATGAGAGAGAAGTACAGATCATTGTGCTACTCGCATCTCCTCACAGTTACTTGCTGTCATTTGACACTGATCTCACCCTCACTATATCAGCAAGACTGCTTGTAGAAATCATGTGTTAGCAGGAATTTCTGGTTTGTTTCCATATTTTCAAAATGGCAGTTCTCCTTCCAGCTCTCATACTGGAATATTATTCTTTCCAGTAAACTAGTGAAAAGCACCAGTGATAAGCATCTCAAAATATAAGCCTGAAAAAAGTGCTGTGTTGAAAGCTACTCTAAAAAAGCCATCATAAACAGGTATGGAAGAAAGAAAAATGCAGAAAAAATGTTATTTTCTAGTCAGTGAGAGAGGAGAAGGCAGCCCGAGGAGATTTCATAAAACTTCTTCTGCATCTTCCCACTAAAACTTTTCTTCATAGTTCTACCTCATTGTGCAAGGAAATGAGGTGTCTGTAAGACACTCCTGAGTTCTCTAAGAAGGACTTCCTTCCCAATGACAGTCCTCTCAGAGAAGAAGCATTACTGAAATAATATGTCTTTTCAAGAAAAAGAAAAGATAGGACCTTGGTTATTTTTGTTCAATTACCTGTCATCAGTGTGATAGTAACTGTGCAAGCTACATTTCAATGGATGTATGACTAGTGCAGTCAAATACATACCTGTTTCTAAATCTGTACTTGCACATATATATGGATTTTTAATGTGCCTATATAAATCTTTGCATAAAAGCAGAGAAACTTCTTGCTTGGAGCAGAAAAAAGAACAGGGCAGAAGTTGAATCCCTCAGTCTTTTAAATTTTAATATACTTCTGATCCAGTTCAATATAATGCATGGAGGCAGACCAAAAAATTACAATCCAAATGATATATATTAAAAACTCATCAAAGCCTATTTCAGTCAGTGATAAACTTTGCTTTGGTTTCTGAAGTAGGTGGGTAGTGAATTTTTTTCTGCATATAGTTATGAAAGCATTGAAAATTACTCTCAGGTACAACTGTATCTTGCCAGCACTCTGCTTCTCTTGTTTCCTTCAGCTGGGACTTCTGAGATCTCTTCTTTTGTCCTGTCACAATCTTACATTAACCTCATACTCATCTATTGATGGTTAGATATATGCTATTGAACTACAAATAATAACTATCATTGTGGTCTCAGCTCTGAGGAAAATAAGCATCATGGAAATTCCATGATTACTTTGTTGCTCAAGGTATGACAACTTTTAACTAAACAGCTGGGGTAGAACAAGATCTTTCTACAGTACTTAGTGACCAAAAGGTAAAAATAAAGTAATGACTACCTTGTGGCATACCTGAGTACAAACACTTTCATCAGTTTTCATGACTGTAAAGCCATCTTTAGAAAAGCCCAGAACTGGTCAAAACTGGTACGAATGGGGAAAAAAAAAATCAGTTAATATTACTCTGTTAGTTTTAGAATTGACTTTTAGTCAAGTTTTGTTGTGTAGCTTCTTTATTTATTTTTGATCACTGAAAACAAGTCCATATAAACTAATACTAAAATTACTCCTTTTACCTTTTTAAAGATGACTGTTTATTACTTTGATGACTTAAGGGGTGAGTATTATTTCAGGAAGGTTGTTTAAAAAAAGAAACACCATTTGTTATAAAGTTGTATAAGCTCTGAATACGTTTTATTCAGCAAGCAAGGCATGCTAATCACTTTACAGAAATATAGAGTTTCTGCCTGAAGAACTATAATCTAGACAGATAAACGTAAAGAGATGACAGGGCAAGTCGAGTAATACTTTAGCTTATTTGACAAAAAACATGGAGTTTCACCAAGCATAAAGAAATGGGGATACAAACTGTAAAGTTTGTAAAACATGTTTAAAAAATCTTACAAAACAGTAGCCCCTATTAGGGGCTAGATAGAAAAAGTATTATTGGAATAATGAAGCCCTTCAAACAAATTGTGGTACATTATGTGGTTCACTATGATAAAATTTTATATATAATGAGGACAACAAAACCAGCCTATCATGTTTGACTTTCCCTTCTCCTGGTGGCAAGGCCAAGTAGTATTTACTGGAAACCACAATATAACTCTTGATTTGCCAGCAGGGTGCTGCCAGCTCGATCAGTCTCTAAAGCAAAGGGTGGTCAGGCAGATGTGAGCATCACAAAACCCATTAGGGCACAAAAATAATTTTCTGATGGAGTCTGAGTACTCCAACGCTTACATAGGCAGAAGAAACTTCTGTATAACTTGGAAGTGGTATAGGAACTGCTGAGCTAAGAATGGGGGATAATTTTTTGTGGTGGTTTGCAGATGAATTATTGATTAGGAATTTTTAATGGAGTTCATTAGTCATCAGACTCATGGCAGTGCTGAATTTGTATCAGCTGACACAAATTGACCAAAACTGATACCATCTTTGACTTTTTATCAACCTAAAAAGGCTACATGACCTAAGACCCTGTTCTTATAACTATATATGGCTACAGCTGAGAAATTTGACAAAATGAGGAATGGTCTAAGTATACTACATTTTATGTTGTTGAAAGGGATTGGACACAAACATCTATCTTTATATTGTGATTTTACTATATGTTACTGATTTTTCTCAGCTTTGTTGTTGGATGTCTATGGATTGGGATCAGATATTTTTCTAAAAAATCTACTTTATTAAAAATGCAGTACAGGATTCTGCAGGATGAAGTTGTGACACTGAAGAAAAGTATGTGAAAAGTACCACATCAGCTAGGAAGAAATCCTGTTAAATTTAAATTAGTCCTACATTTCTATATATGTATATGTATTCTCTAATCTGCTTCCAGGAATGTAATTATAAGCCTGACCTTAAGTTTACGAAGTAAATCTGTTGTTTTGCTATTAAAGCCATCTGGTTCTGGAAGACAGGAGTGAAAAATAGCATGAAACTGGTAAAATTAGAATTTGCTCTCCTTGAGGAAGTGATGAATTGATAGAAAACAGGAAGCATCCAGTTTGCCTGGAGAGAATGAGTACAGAGGCCACAGCTGGGTAAGGTTCAGAGGCCATAGAAGTGGCTAGGAGGACAGAGTGAGGGCTTGTGCCTCCAGCTGCTGGTTTGGGTGAAGCATCTCACTCCACTCATCTGCAGATGAACTTTGGATAGGTATATGTTAGTAGCAGTGAACTCTTTTTAGTGGTCTGGATAGTCTCCAAAGTCATATCATAATATGTACCATTATAACTTTTTCTGTGCTAGATGGTTTGTATGATTTAAACACCTGTTTAATGTAGATACTATGTGTGTGCTAAATAAAATCAATTAATTTGCATAGTTTTGAGCTGGTGACAGGAACATAAAACACAATTTAAAAGTGCAACGCAAAAACAATTGTTTGTTTGTGCTCTGTCCTCCTTGGATGATTTCTGTTTAGTATTAGTATCTCCCTGCAGTAGCTATGTCCTCAGTGAGTTTCTTCTACCCTTCATGGTGGTGATAAAAAAAAATCTGAATGGTTTAGAAATGAGAGATTAATATTTCAAGTTTTGCAGGACTAGTCATATTTCCACTAGCCATAATGTAATTCTGAAGTAATTATGTTGCTTTCTCTGAAAACATACCAGTAAGACAGGAATTGGTACTCTCACTCAGTTTCTTTGTATTTTGTATCTTTGTACCATTTCACTATATTTTTGGCCAGTGGCTGTTGCAGTCACTCTTATGTGGTACTAGTACATTGCTGCCAGAAAAATTCTTTCTTTTTAAGTGATGCGTGATGAAACACAAGTGTAAAATTAAAGTTGTCAGAGAGTAAGAAGTAAGTCTATACAGTATGAAGATCAGGCACATTATAGTACACAGCCTGAAGTTCTGAAATAACAGTGTTGTCTTATTTTAGAAATGTCAACAGCAAATATATCTCCCAGACAAAAGAAGAGTAACTTTTCTTTGGCAGTGTAACTGGGTGGGGGGATGGCGGGTGCCAGGGAGAAGAAGAGAGAAAGAAAAATTAGGAGTGATTCCCAAATTAAATATAAAGTGATACAATGTAAAACTCCTCATGTGAGGTATGTGTCTGTGCTTCATTTTAAGTGCTTTTTTGTGTGTGTGTGTGTTGTGTCCAGCTGCCGTTCCAGAATAAAACAACTCTTTTCTTTTGTTGTATCTGCCAGACCTGTGCAAGCATCTTGAATACCCCAAAGACTCTCGAATAGCACTGGGTGCCAAAGCTTGGGCAACTAAATCACATTTCAGATGTAACTGGATTATCAGAAGTAACTTCTTAAACTCCTATGGGAAACTAAAGGGAAAAAAATCATCTGAGCAATGCACTGGACCCAAGCATGCAGATACTACCTCCAAATAAGCAGAAATATGTGGAGATGTACAACTCTAGTCATTTCTAGTCAGTCTGTGTCCAAATAATTTACAGTCTAGGCAAGCAAAACTATTTACATTTCTAAAAAATGGAAGTTGGCCATTAAATGTTCTGAAAATCAGTACTTCCAATCATATGTAGAACTTAACTTGAGTTCAGAAAGTTCATTATATTTTCCTGTCAGTTACAGAAGTATACACCCGCTTCTGGAAAGAATTTATGTCTGACTTACATGGGTATAACTGATGTTAGATTTGCGAAATCAGAAGGAAAAGCAAGTGAAGTGACAAAACACAATTGTGGGGTGAAGTCAATTCTAAGTGGAGTCAGCCTGACACCTAGTCTAGTCCAGGCAAAGGAATCACAGGTAAGGGTGGCTTCTGTTCCAGACACATGCATTCAGTTCACCCTAAAGGTAAGTTGTAGCAATAGCTAGTAGATTTGTGCCACTTAAGCTCTATTTGATCAGCTTTTAGTCAGCTGAATCCACTGATTAAAATGAGAGTTTAGAAAACTAGCTCACAGGTAGAGGTTTACATTGTGACACTTAAATTTAAGGACTGATTTTTTTTTTCTCTTACATAGAATCACAGAAACACAGAATGGTAGGGGTTGGAAGAGACCTCTGGAGATCATCTTGTCCGACCCCCTGCTTGGGCAGGGACATCTAAAGCAGGGGCCCAGGAACGCATCCAGGTGGGTTTTGAGTGTCTCCAGGGAAGGAGACTCCAGAGCCTCTCTGGGCAGCCTCAGAGGAAAGAAGTTTTTTCTCATATTGAGGTGGAACTTCCTGTGCTCCAACTTGTGCCCATTGCCCCTTGTCCTGGCATTGGGCACTAGCGAAAAGAGCCTAGTCCCATCTTCCTGACACCCACGCTTTAGATATTTATAAGCATTGATAAATCCCCCCTCAGTCTTCTCTTCTCCAGGCTAAACAAACCCAAGTCTCTCAGCCTTTCCTCATAAGGGAGATGCTCCAGTCCCTTGATTATCTTTGTAGCTCTCTGCTGGACTTGCTCAAGCATTTCCACATCCTTCTTGAACTGGGAGGCCCAGAACTGGACACAGTACTCTGAATGTGGTCTCACTAGGGCAGAGTAGAGGGGTAGGATAACCTCTCTCGACCTGCTGGCCACACTCCTTTTAACGCATTCCAGGATACCATTGACCTTCTTGGCCACAAGGGCACATTTCTGGCTCATGGTCAGCTTGCTGTCCATCAGCACTCCCAGGTCCTTCTCAACATAGACGCTTTCCAGTAGGTCAGCCCCCAACCTGTATTGGTACATGGGGTTGTTCCCCATGCAGGACCTTGCACTTGCTCTTGTTGAATTTCCTGAGGTTCCCCTTGGCCCAGGTCTCCAGCCTGTCCAGGTCTCGTTGGATGGCAGCACAGCCTTCTGGTATATCGGCCACTCCTCCCAGGTTGGCATCAGTGAACTGGCTGAAGTTACACTCTGGCCCTTCGTCCAGGTCATTGATGAATATGTTGAACAGGACTGGACCCAGCACAGACCCCTGGGGAACACCATTAGTTATGGGCCTCCAACCAGACTCTGCTCCAACAACCCTCCTTCTGAGTTCTGTTGTTGAGCCAGTTCTCAACAGCATTTCTTCCAGGTCCTATGTTGTATCTGTCAACACTGTGCAAATGTCTTTCTGCATTTTAATGAACTAGGTAAGCATACTTATACGACAGAATTGAGGTCTAGCTTTGTACATCAGAATTAATTATCCTCTCCTTTTTGTTAAATGAAGAGAAATAAGGACTTCTAATATGCAACTCAACTGAGCTACTTTAGGTATTTATCTTAAGGTGACAAGAATTGCATGCTGTTAGGCAAGTTACCTAATTCTTTTATTAACTAAAAAAGTACTTACAATGACTTGCCCAGATATTTGTAAACCCAGCCATGTCTCTCTCTCTTTTTTTTTTTTTAAATATACTTCCTAAGTTCTGTTTTAACTCACAATTTACAGAATCCTTTATCTTTACAGAATAGTTTCACCTGCAAATTATGGCAACTTGAACTAAACTAAAACACTGCCCAATTTACCCAAATTTCCTGTTTATACTGTCCTAAAATAGATCCAGGGCAAAAGTTGTTCAATTGGCTGCATGTGAAACCTATCTAAAGAATAAAATACATAGGGGTGAGTGGCTTGTCTAAGCCACTTCATAGTCCACAGACTCAGGCAATGTCCCTGCTACTTCTGCCTGTTATACCTAAAAAAGCAGTCACTGTTGGACATCCAGAAATCGCCTGTCTTTGAATTTGGGGAGAGGGGGAAGTAGGAGAACAGGTATTGCAATTATTTTGAATGCAGTCTTTTTTCTCTTAGCACTTTTTGTTCTGGTTTGAATGTTATATATTTTGTGTGTGGTGTTTTTTGTTTCTTTGTTTGTTAGTTTTTTTTTCCATCATCTTGTTCTGGATGTCTCTAGCTACATTTTCATATTCCTCACTCACATAAAAATCTCTGCATTTGTCCACAGAGCTTTTGTTCCAGTATAATACCAGATTTAAACCCTACATTTTAAATTTGACCTTAAAATGTGAAGCTCTGTGAAAAACTTTACTGCTTTGGGATGACAGCATAAGGGAGTCAATATCCACTTTTAAAACATTAGAACAACACAAAACCTAAAATGCACAACCACATTATGTCTGTAATTCTTACCATTCTCATCCTTTTTGACTATTTGTCATGCTATGTCTTTGTGAAACAGAAAGCATTTGGCTAGTGAATTCTTTTAAAATTGAATCAAGCAAGGTGCTGAACACTTGGAGCTCCAGCCAGGAAAGTCACTATAGAGACTGAAATTAAATATTCTTAAGTGCATTTCTGGTTATGAGCCAGATTTCTTAGTACTTTGCTCAGTTGCACTAATAGACATCTATGCTTTTTAAATAGGTTTATACTCTTTAAGGTCTTTGTAAAATACTAATAATATATACACTACAAATTAGTTTGTTCTTTTGTAACACAAACTAAGGTTCTGTAAACTGTCCCAACAAGAAAGTGAGGGCAGGTTAACACTGTTCCAATCAGTTTGTTTTAAAATTGTTTAAAACAGAACTTTCAATTCTCTACAGTGGAAGAGTTTGCTTTACTTGAAGTAGTCAGCTCAAGACTTAATATCTTTATTAGTAACAAGTTACAACTCAATCATGGCATATGGCACTTCAAATGGAAATAACTGGATAAATAATATTTGTGGTCATAAATTAACTTTGTGACTTTATATTGTCACATATATGTGTGACTTAAATGCACTCACTCAAAGAGATCAGATCGTGTTATATTAAAGGCCCAAAACAGTATTCATATTTATATGATGTGACAAGTAAAGATAACAGGTAAATCTATGAAGTGAGTCTATATATAAAATATCTATTTTTAAGCACTAATTAGTTTATTTTAGGAGCTGTAACAAAATTCAAGTACCTTGATCAGAGGGATGAAAATGCATCCTAACTTTGTGGAAGATTCCTCAAAGTGTCTGGAAAAACTCAGGCATTTTTCAAGATTTGCAAAAGCGGAACTAGTCTGCCAACCTCTGGTACTTTCTTCAATATAACCACTTCACCATGTGTCTGGAAACTAGGACCTCTAACTTGTATTTAACTGTGTCCAGGCAGTTCTGTGAAATTTTTGGTGAGATTTAGCCAACTGGATCCTACTTAGTATGTTCAGTACTAACTTACTTATTCTCCCCTATTTTTCCATATCCATATCATCATTCTTTCTGGATATTTTAAGCAGAAATAAATAAAAGCTCTAGAACTGCTTATTGTCAGCACAGAAGAGGAAAAACTACTTTGTGGGTTTTTTTTCTGAACATCCATCATCAGGTACCACTATCAGGATTAAAAAACCTGACACAGAAAAAAAAGCCAAAACAAAACCAAAACACCTCTGCATAGAAGATACAATTCTGTTTGGTCTCTAATTAAAACTGTACCTTCCTAAAAAAAAATTCTGTTAACTAGGTGCTGGAACCAGTTTAACCCATATTTTACTACTAAATCAGTATTTTGGCAAGGAGAATTTTCTTAAGGAATAGTTGATGGGAAAAATAAGTCCTCTGGATTTATCTTGTTTCTTTTCTTTCTACTGCCTTGGCTATTGTTTCTTACACCACCACCCCCACTCCCGTCCCCCCCCCCCAGTTTCTTCTCTGTGTTGAATAAAATTATTAAAAAGCCCCTGTCACAGAAAGATTTTAAAACTACATTTTTGAAGACACATCATATGCTCCAGAAATTTTTCAAGATCTAATGTTAAGGATAAAACTTCTGAAAAAAAGGGTTCTTTGTATATCACAAGAAAAACCTTTTCTGCTTAACATATGCCAGACAGATGGCACCGATCTTTTCCTTCATGTGTTCTAAGCTTCTGCGAAACTGAGCAATGAAATTCAGCTTTAAGCGAAATCCAGGCAAGATGAATTTCTCTTAGCTGCTGGGCAGCTGGCTTAGCAGTCATATTGTGTTTGTACACATGTTTCTTAACTGAAGTGGTGTTTGGGGACTTCCTCACAGAGATTACTCTCCAGTTAACGCTGTTGAGAAGACTCCTGGAAATGCTGTTAACATTATCAGAGCCATTGCAAATATTTGAGGCTTAGAGGGGGTCAGACCTTCTTACTGAAGGAATGATTTTCCTTGAACTGTAAAAGTTTTTTAGCTCATGCCAATGGTATCCTGCTGAACAATGCAACTGGATAAGCTCTTTCTTGCCCTAAGCCAGATAGGTATATTTTGGCCTCATACTTTGGCAATGGTAAGGAGATATTGCAGAATAATGTTATTTTCATTTCCCCACAAGAAAATAAAAACTTGGGAAACACAAGCTTCATGGAGGAAATTTATTAAAAGACTCTAACCTTCCCAAGTTGGCAAAATTTTACTACAAAGCCCACAATTTAATTTTTCAGTAAAAGTGAATAAAAAGGGGAAAAAAAGCGCCTGGTTTTGAGTATCTGTCCTAACTGTACAGATCCCTTTAAATAACTTGCATCTCCTTAGAAAAGCTGGAGTGTCCATGAACAGGTTAATGACACATTTGAGGAACCTTGTCAATCAAAATAAAGACTAAACTTACATTGTGTCCTGCTATAACCAGTTGACTCACAGATGAACCAACAGATTTACATCTGTTGTTGTGTCATTAAAAAAACTCTATTTTTAGGCTAGTAGTTTCTAGCAAAATGTCACCAAGCTAATCCTTGGCTATACTGAATGTAAAATCTGCAGACAGTTAGCTTTCTTACAAAAAGTAGGTTTTTGTAGCAGAATAAAAATTTTGGAAAGCTCTTCTAGACCAAACTGCATGTATTGTGGTAGTGGTACTTATATAAAGGTGCTTAACCTGACCCTGTTCACTTAGAAAATAAAAACTTGCGTCTACTAGCTGTATTAAAACAATAAAAACTATACAGACTACAAACTACTATGGAACTCTGCCTTTCTCACATACATAATATGTGATCCCAGAAATACCAGTAAATATCCAGAAATACTAATAAATCTGAAGACAGGGATTCCAATGTATTTCTATTATCACTGCTGAAGAAAGATGTCCCTCTTAATAGATAAGTAAGTGGCTTTTAAATACAGGTTTAATCTCTGCCATATAGGTGGGTGCTAGGTCTAAGCAAAATCTCATCATCTGTAACTGCATAGGCTTATTTGTGCCTGGGTGCATATACATTATAAAATGTAGCCTTAATCAGTAGTAGAGCAGTCTCTGTAAAGTTTCTGTAAAGTACTGGGATGTGTAACATAGTTCAGGAAACACCTTAGAAGGGGATAGTGTGCCATATATATACTCCAACCCAAGGGTCGAAGTCAAGGGTTTAAGGAGCTGATGGATGCTGACAGTCATGGTGACAGATGTCAGACTATTTTTTTTCCCCTCCTTATGAGGCATTATTAGAGTTCTGCTACACAGTAAAGGCTGCAGCATGAAAAAGATTATTGACTGAGGGTAAAAGCTTACACCTGACTACTTATTGATGTGTTAATAGTGGGTCTGGTCAGGTTTCTTGCAGCAAAAATAAGACAGTACAATGTGAACCAAAAAGCCCTCTAACTGCCAAAGATGATCTGCAAAGTGCAACACAATGATGCATCCAACATTTGCTCTCATAGACTGAGAGAGTCAATACGAACATGAAGGAAGCAAGACGATCCTTTATCTCAGTGAAGGGTGAAAGAGTTGCTACATAACAAAATGTGACTGGACTTCTTCGTCCAATGCAAAATACTAGCTTTTCCTTCAGCTCATCTTGTTCTCAGAGAGCTCTTGCAGTAGATGGAGCAGAATACCAGCCCCCATGTGACTGCCACCCTTGTACAAACAGGTGTCCCATTCAGCAAAAAGCTTGTCCAGCCCTGATGTAGCTGCAGTCTGCTACAAAGGGTCCAGAGGCTGCGTCTGCACTCCAGCCAGCCAGACGTTAATCCCTGAGCTCCTGAGCACAAAGCAACTCTAACTCTGCCCTTCAGAGAAAGCATGGATGAAGTGCAACCTTCCTCTTGATACCAATGCACAGTGTGTGTGCAGATCTATGCAGGAAATGCGCACAAAGTCCTTTTTTTTCCCTCCATAGTCTGTTTAAACTTCATTTTATGGAAAAGCATGGAGTAACACTTAACAAAGCAATTACAAGATTTAACACCCTTCAGTTGGCCTGCTAGACATCTGAGTTGAACATAGGTGCAATAGAAAAGATAGGGTTTCAAAAATTATTCCTAAATCATGTTCCTTTTACTGCCTCACCCTGCAAGCACTTACACCATGGGCAACAAAGTTTTAGTGTGGTTGAGATCTATGAAAGGGAAGTGTTGAAACTCACCTGAATCCCAGAGGGACCCCAACTGTCAAGGGTTCTTTGAGCATATCTAACAAACACAGACAGGACTGATTTACGTATAAAGCACAGTGGCCAAGTCCACCTCCATTCAAAACCACTTTCTGCCCCTACAGATTAGTTCTGCTTTTTGTTCAATGACTCTGATGCAAAATGCGTAAGCAGTGTTGTGAGCAGAACTAAGTTCTGCTTTTGCTCAGCAGAATGGAACCTTCCAGATGGCAGACCATCAGTCTTTAGCCTTCTCTTCACCTTTGCTTACTGCTTTCCTAGCGCCATGGCACTTGCATTCCTCATTATACAATATCAGCTTCAAGATGTGGGAGGAGGAGGAACAAGAATAAGAAGCATCCACCCCATCATCTGTCTTCGGTGCCATGCCTGCTGCTTGAACAGGAATGCTCAAATGCTTGTGAATGGGAGATGAGACTTGACGCTGAGAAACTTGACTTTTTCTTCTGTGCTTTTGTGCAGTCAACTAGGCTTTTGCACAGAAGAGGACCATTGTCTCAAGAACTTCATGCACCTTATTAAAGTGAATTGGTTGCCTGATCTTAGTCAAGGATGCAGCAAGATGGATCAGAGTCTGTACAGGCTGGCTCATGTTCTTTAGCTCCAGGACTGTGCTCTAGGACTCAGCGTATCCCCCTGAGCAGGCAGCTTCCTGCTTGAGCTCTCCTGTCAAAGAGTTCAGGCTCTGTGTGCAGTCAATTGGAAGTCCAGGCAACTCAGTTATTTGAAATTGCTTCTTAGAGGTTAATAATGTATTGCTATTGACTAAACAGATAGGCCAGGTAATTAAAGAAGATGATCTGTATTGCCCAGAAAGAAGGCTTGATTTTTACGTGTTGCATGCCAAATAAAGTTGCCTAGAGCATATAGTCTGTGTCTTGCTGTTAAGCTCTGTTGACTTTCAAAATCTGAAATGTTTATTCTGAAGCACATTTCTGCACAGTGGGTGCTGTGATCACTGACAGATATACCTATCTATCCGCAGGCATCTTGGCATTCTAACTGTGAATAGAGAAGCCAGTCCTACTGTTTCCAGAGCTCTATAATTGAATTAGTGAACCTTATTTTGTAACACAGAAGTGTTCCCACTGAAACATTCAAACATAAACAGCTCACACATAAATTATTCACTCCTACACAAAGCTACAAGGCTAAAGGTACCATTTCCAGGACATCTAAATGTTGCAGAATGTGTCTACAGAGAAGTGCTGTGGAAAGTAACCCAAGCTGACCTGGCAAAGACTTCTTCAGCAAATAGCATAGATGTATTAATATTCTAGCTATCAAGGACTGCCTTCCATCATTGTATAGATGCTGCAGATCGAGCCATACTGCTTCCACACCTAAGCTAGAATTGCTGTGTGATATAGCACTGTATCATGTGGAAATGACAGCCTGAGTCAGTGTTAGCTTAAAGATCAATGAGATACAGACTTGGATATATCTACTTAGGTCCTCTCCACTAGCTAAATCCTCAGAAGAAGAGCCATCTAGGCATGGTTTGACTTCATCTGTTGTTACCTGAGACTATCAAAGCTTCTGTGCCTGATTTCCCCAAAGCTCTAACAGTTTGTTTTTCAGTATATCCCATATACTGAAAAAGAGGCATTCTGTCTTTGTAGAGTGTAACTATAGAGACATTCCCTGATAATGACTACCAATAAGATTAAACATAAATCTACCTCAGCAATCTACTTACTGAAGATTGCCCCACTTAGGGGAAGCCCTGTTTCTACTCCTTCCACAAAACTCTTATAGAGACCTTAAACTTTACCAGTGCATGAGTCTAGAAGATTTACTACCATGATACTTGTATCTTGGAATACTGATAAACTGTTCTGAGTATTGGGAGTCTCCATCAGTCTAAGTACTCCAGAAAGAGGACAGACAATGTATGCCTGACCATTATGCCTAGATTTGTGCTTTTGCTAGGAAGTTCTGGAGATCCACTTCCTGCTACCAAGATAATGAGGATCCTTTTTTGTTATCCAACAAGAATTTAATTTCTTATTTTTTTCTGTTATCTTATTGACTGAATGACAAACACAAAGGTAGTTATTTTCCTTTAATATTTACTTTAGTGACAAATTAATTATGAAGTTATGCTTCATTAATTTCTAATATACTAGTTATGTCCTGATCTTCCAAAATCTAAAATTTAGAAAAAGGTGTTTGCATGTCACAATGAAGGTGGAGATATCCAGCTTATATCTGAATAAACAGTCTTAAGTGTAGCAGACTATATACCCTGGGTCAAATGGGATTGCATGTGGCCTACCTAGTCTTGCTGAAAAACTGGTTCTACCTTTTTCTCCAAAAATTTACACTTAATTGATTCCCAAGTGTAAACTGAATAGTGTTTGTTTGTAATTGGTCATGAAACCTTCTCTTCAAAAACTAAGCCAATAAATTCTTGAAGGGTACAAGTCTTCATCACATTCTGAGGATAAAAGCATCACTTTGAAAAATATGGCCTTTTAACTCCTATTTTTTTAGAAATTCTGCTTTAGAAGATCCTGAAATAAATGTTAAGGTTGACAGCAAGGTGACTGGAGAGTGAGATATAAGAGAAGTTCCACCAAATAGATTTAACTTAAAAAAATCTTTATACAGATGGATTCTCAAAAATTTATGAAGGAAGTCCCCATATATCTGAACCAAGTGCCTCCAACAACAATGTTCTGCCTGTCTGTTATAAATCTTAGTGACCTTTCCTTTTATTCTAAAAGTTTTATCCAGGATGACAGAGGCAGTTCAATATGTTCCAAGACAGAAGGCACTGCTCTCTAAGCATGCAAAAATGCTACCTCTTCCCTTGTTTTGCTCCGTATTTGTCTCCTATAGCTTTTAGGGGAAAAAAAAATTATTTCACTGTAAATTCTAATATTTTGGTATTTGTGTGTTGTTCTTTTTCTCATAAGTAGAATAACAAACCAGAATTTCAAATGCATAAAGTAGAAAATCCAAAATATTTATTTGATGATATTTGACTCTACTGTTTTGACAGTGTCAGATCATCTAATTTCAATAGTCATTTTTATCTTATTAAAAAATTGCTTCAATAAATCTGAAATGTTATACTTAATATAGGTATCTTTTGTATCCACAATATTATATAAAATTAAATATAATCGGAAATATACATTTAAACTAAATAGACTTGAAATGAAGACTTTTCAACTCATTGAAGCAACTTCATTTAACATTGAAATGAAACACAAAAGTGACAACAGTATGTTTTGACACTTTTTCCATGAAAAAAAGATTTAAAAAAATCAATACACTTTTATGAAGCTTTTCTATTTTAATGACTTGCATTACCTGGAAAAATATTTTCAGCCAGATTTATTTTCAGATTTCTTTTCTCCAAGCACTACTCTTGTCAGTTACCACCTCCTTTCAATTTGTTTTCAGTTATTTGTGGTTCAGGTGGCTCTGTATGAGTTGGCTGATTGTAAACCTGTGGACCTGCTGGCCTAACCTATAAAATGTATGTCTCATGACATGGGCTTTCCATATTTTATGTGTTGGCAGGCACTGCAGCCTGTCTTCCAAACGCACTTGCCAAGCTTGTCACCCACAGGAAGGCCAGGAAGAAGGCAGTGTTTTACTGTTAATGGGCCTGAACTTAGAGGGACCTTGCAGGAAGACTCACTCCACAGCTGCACACCGGCAGTTATTCCTTCTTCACATTGCCAGAAGTTGTCTTGTTACGTGATAATCAACTTGATGTGCTTATCCCATACTGCAGCCTGACTCATGGGGCCAGATGTAGATTAATATGCTCCTCTGTTAGATTAGCGTTTTAATTAAAACAACAACAGCAACACTTTTGCAGTATCTTAAGGTGTGACACTGCAAATACCCCTGATGTTGCAAGATTGTACAGCAGGAAATATGTCAGGACCACTGTCACTGAGCATCACCTTCTTGTTATACTTTTGCAATGAAATGAACTGGTAATTCTCAAACTTTAAAATACTGCATCCTATTTCTTATCAGTATTCTACTGTTTTAAACGTACCTTATTCTTTTGCGTAGTACCCATTTTGAGTTGTATTTCTTTTTGTCCTCTTTTTTCCTCCACCTTCAAAACAGTTAAGGCGTTTCAAAATGACATCTAGTCCAAATTAATGCCTTTGATAAGACTTCCATTTTCTGTAAATTTTATTTTGAGAATATTGAGGGACAGCAAATAAATGAGACTGAAAATTACCTCTAAAAAATCTGTGGATCAGTTTATGGGTTTCAGTAGACACTTTTTTTTCTGTATTCGATGAATTCTTACTTTGATCAGACAATCTACCCACCTGTTGTTGTAGAATGGTTTTTCAGAATGTTAGATTTAATTGTTCACTTCAGAATAATTATAATAGATAACAATTCTGAAAGTATGCTTGTTCCCCTGCAGCCTGGAATTCTGCGTATGCCATCTCATCTACAATTAGAGGCACTGACAGTAATTTGAAATTTAAATGAAGACAAAGGCATCTTCCAGGTTTTTCGTGAGCACGTGTCAGAGGACTTTGCTTACTCAGTGGAAAACTAGGTAGATATGATAGAGCTTGTCAAATTGTCTTAAGGTAGAGAGGATTGGAAAATGCTATATGCCAAAACCACATTACAAAATTATTTAAATACGCCTATTTTAAAAATTATATGTATATTCAGTGGTGTTACTGAACCCTACTCAAAAACTCCTCTGTGTTTTAGACAGTCACTTAAAAAAATTAGCAAATGGAATACATCTAAATCTCTGTAGGATTATAGAAGGTCAAGATGACACTTTACACTTATAAATGCAGGGTAAGGAGATCTGCAGCTTAGAAGACATAAAAGAGTTTCATTACACACTCAGAGTTACTATTTAACCATTCAGTAGGGGCTACATCTTCTCTATTGATGTCAACGTGATAAAAGATTTATATTACAAAAAGTCCGTATAAAGCATAGTCTCTAGTGAGATGGAAAAGCAAAATGATTTATTCCTTGGCATAATTTTAAATATCATCAGTTAAGTTTAAGGGACATACTTGCCAATAGGTATTAATTCCTATATTCTTATCAACAACAAAATATTAAACTATTTGCGTAACATGTAGAGGCAAAAAGCACAAATAAATGTAACTCTTCCAAAGGAAATCCAGGTTATTGAAAAACCATGCAGAAGTCTCCTTTATACTGTTATAGCCCTAACTTAAAATATAGATGATGCTGACTAATGTACACTCTTTAAATAGGAAAAGACTTTCGTTCCCAAATGGCTTCTCTAGGGATTTAGGATGCTTTTAACTTTTAACATCCTATGTCAGCTTCTGTTTTCAACCCTTGATTTGATTCTAGTATAACCCAAATGTTCAGATTAATCTAAGTAGATATTTGAATAATGGCAGTTGTGCTTTCCTTTGAATCATTCTATTCCTACAATAACTACTCAGAATAGATCATGTACAGCAGCTAATGGAATGTTTTGTAATGATTGCCAGGGCTACTGGGCCCTCTTTCTACACATTTTTTTCATGCTGAATGGCTTGCAATATCAATACAAGACAACTACTGCTTTTTGTACTATGACTCTAAGAAGAAATTGGTGTGGTATCTTTATACATTTTATATGTAGGTTCAAGCAGAAAGAAAAGCCATGTGTTTGATTTGCAGCTTGAGTAGCAACATTGCTTTGTGGTACTAATTACTTTGACAAAGCTTTCCTTGTTTGTCATTCTTCTCAATGCATTCAGTTGTGTTGTTCTGATTTAATGACTATATCATTTGTCATATTCCCTAGAAAGTGATGCAATCTTGAAACCTTATTCTGCAGTGTGAATAGTGGTTTATATCTTTTCCAGACTGTGATCACTACTAAAATTGAGCATTTGCCATTCCCTTGTACCAGAACTCTAGTATACAACATTAACTCAGTGTAAACCAGGGCAAGAGATAACATATTTCCTGTTTTCTTACTTAATAATCTTTCCCTGAAGAATAGACTACCAAATAATTTGATGTAAATAATTCTATATGCATACATATATATACATATTAGAGATGTAAACTGATGATTAATACTGTCTCCTCTGGACATTTTCTTCATTGTTAGCATGTACACAATTTTTCTTGACACAAAATTGTTTTTTTCTCCCCAGAAGCACTTGCTTCCACCATATCACAGTATTGATGATTATCACTCAGTAAACTGGTGGCTATATTTTTTCTAACTGGCTGGTAGATACTTTACTAACTAGCCACTATTTTAAACTTGGGTCCACAAACAAAACAAATATTTTCCTGTGGGCCTCTGTGTGGTGCTCATCTGTACAGTGTACAGAGTGTTCAAAATGCACTTTTAATTATAGTTACAAGAACTATGTCAACTGTGTTAAATACCAACTAATTTTGAGTGCATACATAGAGACATAGCCTTATCTATGTTGAGATTACTGTTCCCACAGATCATGTTATTCAAAGGTAATATAAAAATACATATGTGCAAGGGAACTAAAATTTTATATCTAAAACCAGTTTAAAATACGGAGCTGGATGTGTTTTTTAAAATAAAGAGAATTTCAAATAGATATGCTTTTAAAGAAAGTACAAGATTTTCAAAGTTATTTACATTTCTGTAGATAATACAACTCTCAGTCAATACAGAACACTTACAAAGTGAACCACAGCTTGAAAATTTCCAGGCATTTTTGTGTCTTCTTAGAGGTATAAAATATCAGATGCCTAGAGTCTATACCACACCTTATCATGCTGAACACCTTCAGCTGCATTTTTCTGACAGATGATCCAAAGACATTAACAAATGCATATTTTATAGATATTTTTGATGTATCAGATAATTCTTAAGCTTTACTTATGTTGATGAGATTCTTTAACTAAGTAATGTCTTTGTGGTTTAACCTCAGATTAGTCTGGATACATTAACTGAGAAAATTAGTATTTTCTTAAAACTCTAACATATTTACTACAGCACAATTTACAGCTTTTGCAGCTTCAGATTAGTTAGACAAAGACTTGAATTTGTCTCTGCATCTTTATTAAGCTAAAAAAGTATTTTTAAAACCATTTAATATTTAATTAAGATAGAAGCTCCATGATTAATTCTTAATTGAATGGTTGTATGAGAGACTGACTGTACGTAAGATTTTCAAATATAGAGCTTGACTCCCAAAAGATAGGCATTCAATTTTCGTGACAGAAAGGGAAAATAAGTATGCAGAGAAGAACAAAGGTAGAGAAGCAAGAGCGTAAAGGATAAGAAAGAAAGAAGGATGTGAGAAATTAATATAGTTCTGTAAAATAGAGGTTGAATTTACAGACAGAATCCTTTTCCAGCTTTCTCCCGCAAGACAACTGAGGAATGCCTCTCCCCTAAGACAACTGAGATAACTGGACATGATAAACTAAAACATTTTCATTTAAATTGAATGATGTGAAAAATACCTGTGAAAAATACTTTGTCTTTATTCATGCTTCATATAATGTAGGGTTACAAGGCCATTCCTCATCCATCCTTTCCATTACAGCCCACTGCATTGTTAATTGTTCACTGGGGCAAGAGAAGGAAAAGTGGGTTTGTTTGCAAGATGCAGTGCTGAGTAACACACATAGAGAAGTGAAATACAATTCATGTCTCACACAAACAACTTCAGGCAGAAATTTTTAGCAAAGGCATGACACAGTGTGGCTGGAGGCCTACTTTTTACTGAGAGTTCACAGGGGTTGGCAGATTCCTTCTCTGTCTCTGAGTGAAAAGCAGGACCCTTCCCTAGCAGACATCAAGGTGGGACAAAACAGAAATTATATTTTATTATTTATTTACTGCACTAAATGATACTTTCCTCTATTCAAGCAAATACTCCTGCCACTTTAAGGTCTTAGATGAATCCAGATATAATTTTTTTATATATCATGTCTGCTTCACAAGTCAATGAGAAATATTTCTATACAGAGCAATCTTCATCCAATCAGCTGCTCTCTCTAAATCTCTTTTCTTCCTTGAGCCAACAGTTAATCTAAGATGCTGAGAAGAATGAAAGACAACCTCACACCTTGAACAATACAGATTTATTTTTTCCTTACCCCATGGTGAACACAGAAGTGAACTTTTTCTGGAGAACTCAGCTCCAGGAACAGAGGCTTTTGGGAGGCTCCTCAATAAACTTTCTGGCGGTCCAGCAGTCCATCGAAAAAGAATGAAAAAAAATGTCAGTGCTGTTTTTCCTTTCTCAAGTGTAGGAAGATGAAGTCTCTGAATTCTATTTCTAAGACTCAGTCAGCTGACAAACACAAGTTGTTGGGATGCCTGCAGGACTCCTTTTTATAAAACCTAAAAGTTTCTGTGGGTATATTTCTTTAAATCAGCCCAGATAATGTCTGGCACTCATGGGAACCCATCTGGGTTCATAAGATCAGATAGCACAGTGCTGAATTACCAGACTGCATGCATAGAACAGTCAAGGCTTTAGTATCTCACAAGAAAGCAGGGATTTCCCAATTTGACAAGAAGTCTGGCAACCTGCTTTTAAATGTTTGAAATACGTTGCTTGAAAGAAATCAACATAGAAAGCAGTTAAGCCCTGAAATATCATTTTATGTTTCTTTTTTATGTTTTCATTAGTAGCAAATCCATGTAAATTAGAAAATGATCAGTTTTCATGTCTGTGCAGAAGCAAATAGTTACAACATCTACATTCACTTTGACTAAATGACTCCATTCCTCACCCTTCTTTATTCAGACCCACTAACTCTACTTACTTGACAGTGGACTCCATCTGTTCTGTTTTTACCTAGGTCTGGCAGAAAAGTTGATGGGATCTATGCAGGTAGATAGCCCTGTATTTTCATCGTTGACTTTATTCCTCTACTTCCTACTGTATTTTGCTGCAAAATCAAATACTTTTTCAAACTTACAGGAGAATGACAATTCAGGCACAGTGATTACTACTGATTTTGAAGTAACTATGAATTTGGTAACAAATGTATCTTCAAGAAGATTTTTTCTGATTTTATCATCTAGCTATAGTGCCCCTGATTTCACTGATTGTCAGGGATAAGCAAGAACAGGGCAGCTTCACAAGTGGAGACAAGCGAAGATCTGAGACACAGTGCAAGCAGTGCCCTCATTGACCAGGGCTCAGTCACAAAGGATCTGAACACAACAGGCAGAGTCAGTTGGTCACAAAACCACATTGACAATCCAACACAAGTCAAAGTGATAGATCAAGGCTGGGGTTCATCCAAGACCAGTCAGGAACAGCAGGAGATGGTGGCAGAGACAAGCTGGGTGACAAGGCTGGAGCACAGATCCAAGGTCCATCCAGGAAACAGGGTCGGAGACCTTCCAAAACAGCTCAGGCAAGGATTGGAAGCCCAGGTCAGAAGTTACATGGAGCTCCTGGGTTCATGGGTAGAAGTTGGGTGTGCTTGGTGAGACTGGTCAGGGTGGCTAAGGCCTGTTAGTGCCCTTGGACCCCTGACAAAGATCAGCTTTCTGTGGCCCATTAATGCTAAATAGGAAGTTTGTCTTGTCCCAGACAATCTGGGGTGCTTCAGTGGTTTGGTTTTTTTAATTCCTTGACATCCAAAAATAACAGCCATTGGGTGTCCCACAGCCAATAGACAAAATATGTCCTATACCATCCATAATTTCTCTACATAATGGTCAGTGAACTCATTGTTTTCTTATGTGAGTCCTTGATGTCTTGCTTCTCCTTTCCTTTTTGTTGTCCCCTCCCCACCTTCAGACATGAGTTAGGCTAACTGGTTTAAGAGATAAACCAGTGTCACTTCTGAAGGATGTAAAAGATTTAAGGATATCATCCAAGCAGGGTACCATCACCCTGTCACCCAAAACCAGGAAAGCACCTGGTGGATAGCTGTCATATCAGGCATCTTAGATCTGTAAATCCCTACTGTCCAATTGAAAATTGAATGAATGCTATGTATGGAGTCCTTTTTCTTCTTTTATGATGATTACTTCCTCCTCCCTTTCTGTTTTTCTGCCCAGCTGAGTAGCTGTCTAAACCAATGCCTAAAGAAGTGATATGTGTTTTTATTGACTCTGTTTTGTTTGTTAGACCCTTCTACATTCTTGGATACATTATCCAAAGGAGTACTGTTGTGCCTATTAAACATTCATAAGGACAAAAATGATTTAGTTTGGCTTCTACTACTGTGTGTGTGAGGGATTTTAGATGATGGTCTGTGTAGGGCTACGAGCAAAAATTACAAGCTGAACACAGCTGTAAGAACGTGACCTTGAAGAAGTGAACTGGGACGATTGTTATTGAACAATATGTTTTTGCAATCTGGGAGCAGCTGTTAGCTGGCAGAGCAGGCACATGGCAGGCCTTGTTGCATGCACCGGCCATGCGTGTGGCAACATAAATAAATACTGCTGTGCTTTTTAAATATCATGTGTTGGGTGAACTTTGTGCATAGGAATCCTGCAAACCTGTTACACTGTGAGAACTGGGTCTTGTAAGACATATTAACTACATTTAGTAGTTAAAACTGTTCGGAGGGCAGAAGTTCCTTTGAAATGATATGGAATACTGTTTGAAGCTTGATAATAGAAATACTGTGAATGCCAAACCTCTCTTTTTGGACAACAGTCACCTGAATAGTGAATTGGCTTTGGAAAGAGATTACCTTAGTGAAGGAAGTATCCTTCATATTTATTTCAAGATTATATTTAATAAAAATTCCATGTATAATAAAAACCTTTGTCACATAACTAGGCTATTGTAAGAATAGGCAAGGTGTGCCTGTACTGTCAGCTGTCATTTTCATGAAGAGGTACGTACGTATTTCTTACATTTTGTCTGAATGGTTCATCTGTCTTCACACCTATTGCCCTGATTGTACATATATGGAAGTCGGCGGTTTAGAGGCTTCTGTATTGACCCAATTGGTGTCTTTAAAAGACTGATAAATCATTTGTTTTCATTCTTCAAAATGAGACTTTACTGGATTGACAATTCATTAACAATACATATTGTCAGTCTGGATCATTATCAGCCATTATCATTATGTTTTCAAATGATTAGTTCTTAATAAGCTTATCCAATATTAGCTTGGAATATAAAATATCATTGAGATAATGCCATGTATGTGGTACAAGTGGATCTTGATGGTCTTAGTCACAGAGGTTTGAGGTGAATTCAGAGGTCTCTGACATGGGCAGCTTTTTTCTTCCCCATTTTAGCTTGCTCATCCTTTGTGTTTTATGTTCCTCTCCCCATGCCCCAGAAGTGTGATTTCATCTGCTGTGATACAGTTCATCCTACATTTAGGACCAGAATTAGATCTGGTTTCACCAGACATCTTTCCTGATTAACCTGCAGGATAAACTTGGTTTCCACAGACACCTTTCCTACGTATTTTTTATTCTTTGTATCTTGTCTTGCAGATATTACTACTTGCAAGTAATAATATCTGTATTAAGAGTAGTAACCTCTACAATATTTGTGCAACTATCCCTTTGTGAAAACGTCCCTTTGTGATTACAGATTAACTAAGTACTTATGCTCAGTTGTGTTACTATATATATCGTTGCTGGGTATGCTGTTAAAAGTGTTTGTCATGGTTTAATCCTGGTAGGCAACTAAGAACCACACACTTGCTCATTCACTCCCCCCTGGTGGGATGGGGGAGAGAATCGGAAGAGTAAAAGTGAGGCAGCTCATGGGCTGAGATAAAGACAGTTTAATAGGTAAAGCAAAAGCCATGCACACAAGCAAAGGAAAACAATTCATTCATTCACTACTTCTATGGGCAGGCAGGTGTTCAGCCATCTCCAGGAAAGCAGGGCTCCATCAGCTGTAACAGTTACTTGGGAAGACAAGAATTGTCACTCCAAACGTCCCCCCTTCCTTCTTCTTCCCCCCAGCTTTATATGCTGAGCATGATGTCAAATCTTATGGAATATCCCATTGGTCTGTTTGGGTCAGCTGTGCCGGCTGCGTCCCCTCCCAGCTTCTTGTGCACCCCCAGCCTGCTCGCTGTGGGGGCACTGTGAGAAGAAAAAAAAGCCTTGATGCTGTGCAACCACTGCTCAGCAATAACTAAAACATCCCTGTGTTATCAATACTCTTTTCAGCACAAATCTAAAACATAGTCCCATACTAGCTACTATGGAGAAAATTAACCTTATCCCAACCAGAACCTGTACAGTGTTATATCTCTATAACCTTGCTAATTATTCCACTTTAATAAGATTATGTCTGTGATAAAGATACAGAAGTATTAATTATGCCGTACTTAGTATGTTTTAATACATGAAAAAGGGGTTTTGTTTTAACTGTACACCATGTTTGAAAGATCTGGTCTGTCTGACACACTTTTATGATCAAATCTGAATCACAACAAAGCCTAGGTGCAGGGGGCATGGGGTAGACATCTAACTCATTGAACTGGGCTTGTTTTGCCAAGCGAAAGCACCTACAGAACTTTGTAAACTGAAGTAGAGGCACCACTGTGCTGTGGACATTCCCTGAATTAACCAGAGTGAACTAGTAGGTCCTCTGAGCATTTTTGCTTGGACTATACATGTGAGTTTAAACTAATTCTTTTTATAACACAACAAGGCGTAAAGCAGAAAAGGAGAAGGGTGGAAACAAAAGGATGGAAGAGGGCTTGAAAGGCTCAAGCAAACTAAGGATAGTTATTCAAATAATATTTTTGGTTTCTTGAGCAATTTCTGCTTCCTCCCTTGACTCTGTCTGAATGCAAAAGTCCGAGTCAGGAGTTCTGTTATTTTGGTGACACTACTAATAAGAGTGGAAGGGTATAATTCAGTTAGTCAAAAATACACCATCCAGTGCTGTTTCAGATATCTCTGGGCACTTTTCATAGCTTTTTGCTGATGCTTCAGAAATCTGTGTGTCAGCATTGGATGTAGATGTATTAGACACCATAGGAAATATAGAAGTTGTTCCCACTCATCTGTATGTAGGCAACTGAATCATGCCTCAAGTTTCTCTTGTGTTGTTTAGAGTTCCTCTGTAGTCAGTGGAGAGAGACAGGCACTGTCAGAAAGTTGCTTATCCTGGGGATACCTCTCTTTCTCAAGGTGCCTTTTTTCTCCTTTGACTATAAAGATAGCCTGAAAAATTACTGTAGCCTGGACACAAAATTTTAGATGGCTAAAGGTAAGAGGGGTTAATGCAACACCAAAATTTGAATTTTTTAAAATGTGTATTGTTAAGCAACTGCAGAACAATTGGCTTCTTAGACAGTTATAGTGATGACATTGTTTGTCTAGTTTGGAGAAAAGGAGGCTGAGGGGCAACCTCATTGCACTCTACAGCCTCCTGAGGAGGGGCAGTACAGAGGAAGGTGTTGAAATCTTCCTGGTGTCTGGTGATAGGACGTGTGGGAATGGTTCAAAGCTGTGCCAGGGGAGGTTGAGACGGGACATTAGGAAGCATTTCTTTACCAAGAGAGTGCTCAAACCTGGAACTGGTTTCCTGAAGAGACGGTCAATGCCCCAAGCCTGTCAGTGTTTAAGAGGCATTTGGACAATGCCCTTAATAACCAGTTTTAACTTTTGTTCAGCCCTGAAGTGGTCAGGCAGTTGGACTAGATTATTATTGTAGGTCCCTTCCAACCGAAATATTCTAGTCTAGTCTAGTCTATTCATTCAAAGATACACAGTTATTGTTAGTTTGTTTTTTTTTTTATAACTACATGGCTGATATTCATGCAATTTTATTTTGTCAGTGAAGCTTAAAATATACTGTTTTGGGTGGCATTCTTTAATATAAAGGAAAAAATAATCGGAAAGTAACCATGTAATTTATTATACTAATGTGACTAAGTGAGTATATTTATTATTTTTATCCCTACTTCTTAAAAACAAGACATCCATGATTATGCATCTTTCATTAAAGGAAGAATAATTAAATTAAGACTAGTTTAATTTATATATTACTTCTATATAATCAGTTGCCAAGTTTTAGGTTAACTTGGTTGTTCAGTATGGTGTTATCAACAATTTCCATTCTGTTTGCTGAAGGTACTAAATTGAAAAGGGCAAAGGGCTACAATCAGTGCTTATGGTTAGATACTCTGATATATTCTCATAATTCTTGACTGTCCAGGCAGTGGATGAAAAATGGAAATCTCTCATAAATCCTGAGGTGAGAATTTTCCCAGAGTGAGGGATCTGTCAGGCAACTATAGATTAATTATAATTGGCTTTTGTAGCCTCAGTCTCTGCAGAAAATGAAAATGTCTGGAATGGGCTATATCCTCAATATCCCTAATGAGCAATTGTCTTTGTGGACTTGAACCATCTGCCAGAAACTAGAGTAGCATCTTGGATGATTTGAGTTAGGCTAAAGGCGAAGTTGAGGCAAAATATACCAAAATTCTTACTGAAAATTCATTTTCATCTTGTTTTGGAAGTAAGGAAAGGAAGATTCTCTTATATACAGATGGACAATGATGACCAAAAACATACTTCAGTGCTACCAGTATGACAACTGATTTTATATTGCCAGAGCTTAACAAATTTGTAAGCAATAATATGCTTTCTGACTTGATTCCTGAATAAGGCTGCTAAAGGGCACACTGCCAAATAGCTATAGAAAAAAAAAGTTAGAATTGGCCTGAAACATGACCATGTCACAACAGAAGTGTGCATAGCCCACAGGGAAAGTAATAAGATATAACTGGAAAAGCAGGACTCCTAAATAGCATAGGGTTATATGGAAATCAGGTTATTTTAAACAATTAAACTCAGTCTTTGGGCAAAGGTTCAGAAAAACATTCCGTATATTTTTTTTTCTAATACAGCCTCCCCTGAGGATCTGGTTTACTGAAATAAAGATGTGATCTCCAGAATTCAGAACTGACAGTATCCATTTAACACATATGACACATATTCATTTAGTTACAGAACTGAAAGAGACACTTAAACTAGTATAGCTTTAATGTGTATTAATGCAGAGATTAAACTGAGATTTTATCAAGAAACAAGGTTTGAAGTATTTTGCTTTTTTATGTATTATGACCATTTCTTTATTGACTATATGGCCTTCACTTTTAATGCTCAAACATAATAACATGTATATCCTAGTTCCTGCATCATGCTGTTGTGCCAGTTACTTTACTTCTCTTTACTTGTAATCTGTAAATCGATGACACAGAAAAGATCAGGAGTGTAAGGGCCATCTTATTAAAAAAACTGAAGAAACTTCTTCTAAGTTTGTCAGTTTCTTTCGTGAGTTAGCACTATATATAGATGAAATTCTGTACAAAACCCACATTATACAAAATATTAATCACTTAAAGGTGTCCTGGTTTTTGGAAAGTGTAAGAATACTATCCATCCAACATGATAAAGAACTGACACTGATATTTTGTTACAAAATTTCATAAAATAAATTATAAAATAGATGTGCTTATGTCTCTTTCAAGGAAAAAAGCCAAGCAAACATACCTGATCTTAACATCCATAAAATTAATAGCAGGAGAAAATTAAAAAAAAAGAAGAGATTTTTAGAGATTCTTTAAAGTGTTCATCCTCAAAATCTGAATATTGATTAAAATAATCAATTAACCAGAAAAATAATTAAACTATTTAATCTCTTAATTAAAATTAATTAATCCATTACTTTGATAACGGAGCTTACGAGGATCATGTTCTCACAAACACTTTACTGAAAGCCTTGTTTTAAATTCAATTTATAATACCTGGAACTTTTCCTTATTTAGGCAAAGGGATGTACCTACCTATATTTTTGGATTAATGATAAATTCTAGTTTCTGTCACTGAGTTCCTAGCTATAGGCTTCACCAAGGGCAAGTCCTGCCTGATCAATCTATCAGCCTCCTATGATGGAGTGATATCCTGGTTTCAGCTGGGACAGAGTTAGATTTCTTCATAGTAACTAGTATGGGGCTGTGTCTTGGATTTTTTGCTGGAAACAGTGGTGATAATGCAAAGGTGTTTTAATTGTTGCTAAGTAGCACTTACACTAGTCAAGGACTTTTTCAGCTCCCCATGCTCTGCCAGGTGCAAAAGAAACTGGGAGGAGACACATCCAGGACAGCTGACCCAAACTGGCCAATGGGATTTTCCATACCATATGACATCATGCTCAGTATATAAAGCTGGGGAAAGAAGAAGGGGGGGAGACATTCAAAGTGATGACGTTTGTCTTCCCAAGTAACCATTACGCTTGATGGAGGCCTGCTTTCCTGGAGACGGCTGAACACCTGCCTGCCCATGGGACGTAGCGAATGAATGAATTGTTTTGCTTTGCTTCCGCGCACAGCTTTTGCTTTACCTATTAAACTGTCTTTATCTCAGCCCATGAGCTGCCTCACTTTTACTCTTCCGATTCTCTCCCCCATCCCACCAGGGGGCAGAGAGCGAAGGGCTGCTTGGTTGCTGACTGGGACTAGACCACAACAAATTACTACATCAGTGGACAAGGGAAGAGCTGTGGATGTCATCTAGCTGGACTTATGTAAGGCCTTTGACACCATCCCTGACAGCATCCTTCTCTTTAAACTGGGGAGATATGGATTTCATGGGTGGACTCTTTGGTGGATAAGGAATTGGTTGCATGGTCTCATCCAGAGCGTAGTGGTCAATGGCTTAATGTCCAGATGGAGACTGGTGACGAGTGGTGTCCCTCAAGGGTCTGTACTGGGACCAGTACTCTTTAATATCTTCATCAATGACATAGACGGTGGGATCGAGGGGACCATCAGCAAGTTTGCAGATGATGCTGTGCTGAGTGGTGCAGCTGACACACCAGAAGGACTGGCTGTCATCCAGAGAGACCTGGACAAGCTGGAGAGGTGGGCCTGTTGGAGCGGGTCCAGAGGAGGGCCATAAAAATTATCAAAGGGCTCGAGCACCTCTCCTATTAGGACAGGCTGAGAGAGTTGGGGTTGCTCAGCCTGGAGAAGAGAAGGCTGCGGGGAAACATTATTGCAGCCTTCCAGTACTTAAAGGGGGACTATAGGAAAGATGGGGACAACCTCTTTAGCAAGGCCTATTGTGACAGGACAAGGGGTAATGGTTTTAAACTAAAGGAGGGTAGATTTAGACTGGATATAAGGAAAAATTTTTTTTACAATGAGGGTGGTGAAGCACTGGAAGAGGTTTCCCAGAGAGGTGGTAGATGCCCCATCCCTAGAAACATTCAAGGTTAGGTTTGGTAGGTCTCTGAGCAGCCTGATGTAGTTGAAGATGTCCCTGCTCACTACATGGGCGTTGGACTAGATGACCTCTAAGGATCCTTTCTAACCTAAATCATTCTATGTTTCTATTATTCTATATTTCTAAAGAACAACCCCACTATCATTTAATTTATAGTTTTTTACAAGGGATCTTTGTCTTCAGGAAAAGTGGTCTCCCAGTCTCCTTGGACAATATTTCAGGAAACAGTGAAAACTCATCTTAGTATTTATATATCTCAAGAAAACAGTAATAATATGCCACCCAGATCTTATATTCCAGCTGACACCACCAGTAATGATTATTTGATGCCTTCAGTGTATAAATGGCCTATTTAGAAGTGATTTGATGCAGTCCAAGCTGCTAAAATGAACTTTAGTCATCCAAAGGAAGAAGTTTTTTGAAATATCCTTAAGTGAGATTCTGGGGGAAAAATTATATTAAATTGGCAAGAAGAATGAATGTCTGCGGGGTGACAATTCAATGTCTCTACTGTAGGTGTCAGATAGCTATATGTAGTCACCACATTAAAAAATTGAATCTCTTCCACTAAATTGCTTCAAAAAGACCATGAAATTCTTTGGGTTACTAAAGATATACACCAGACACTGAGTATGTTAAAAGAGCAAATATACCAGGCATGAAGGGAATGGTGATAAAAATGCAATTGAGGTGTAAATGAAGTGGTTGGGTCCTTCATCTAAAGGATGTTATAGTAAAATTCTCACTTCTGAAAAAAAGCACTTCAGCAGCTAACACACACACACACAAAACCCAAACCAAACCAAACTATCTATTGACAACTGGGAGCACAAAACAAAAGCTTCAGTTAATTTATGTTGATTTGCACACATTTGAAATTACCTGTAATCTATTTAGCTGAAGTAAAGTCCAAAGGGGTATATGAAAAGGAAAAGTAGTTACACAGTTGTCTTGCATATGGAACTTATCTTGTCTGTGGAAAACCATTCCTTTCAGCAAGGAATTATACATTCCTGAAGTTTTGCAATTAATACAAACAAATAGTTTAATTATAGACTGCTGCCATTGGCAATGCAAATAACAGTGGTTATATGCCTTGCAGGATTTAAGCAACTTGTCAGACACAGTCAAAAATATAGATCTCTTTTTAAAAACCGCTGAGGATTTACCTAAGCTATTTAACATTCTTTTCAAGTCTGAAAGGTACCAAAGACTTTCAGGGTATCTGAAATCACTTAAAATAGAAATTTAATGGCTATCAAACATAATAGAAACTAACAGGACATCTCAGAAAGTAAAAAAAAAAAGAGTGAAAACTAGAAGTCTGTTTTAAAAGATACTTCTGAGACTTTTCTGTAACAAAAAAAAAAATAAAATAAAGGCAGTATGTCTACACAACTAGAGGGAAAAAAAACCCCAAACAATTCTGTTAATAGTATATAAACAAATTTAATATCTGTAAGTTAAGGACAACAAACTTATTTCATGAGCTAAGGATGTTACAGAAATCTATGCTGAGAAAATGAAAAGATTAATGCAGCTGATGTTGAAAATGGCTGAAACCTAGTTTTTACATAAAATGACACTACATTAAGCAAGCAACTACCCTCTGATAGCATCTTAGTTTAAGAAGGCAACACTCAACAGAACTTTCCATGCAGTACTTTTATTAGTCTCCCTCCTAAGTTCATTCTTTTCAGCAAGCAAAAAAAAAGAATCCCCAAAATATACTTCAGACCCTTATTATCAGTGTGAAATGACATTTTCTCAAGGACTAACTAATAATCTAAAAGATGGTTTATTACTTTTTTTATACAATTATTTAATGGATATTGAAATATTTTAATGATTTATTAAAAGATTCTCGTACACATTTAGATTTCATATTCCAGGAGAGGAGGACTGGGTAAACAGAGAGACATTAGAGTAAGATGGGTTCTTGCATATCCACTTGAAATACCTGAGTTAAAAATTTCCTTGAGTTATATAAGGTTAGGCAGAGCACTCATTTTGATCAGAAACTCTTCTCCTGCTTCTTAAATGCTTATAAAGATCTCTGATAAATTTCACAAATTTCACTATGTTCCCCTTAAAATTCATTTACCGAACTATATTGGGACACAATTGTATACTGATTTTTACAATAATATGTTTAGTTTTAACTTACCTGGAGAAGAATGAACACATTAAGGAAGATTAACTCTTACAATGAGATGGCTACTAGAAACCCTCTATGGAGAGCAAGACAGAAGCAATTGTAACTGAAATAAGAAATGCAAGGTATTTGGTTTCTTTTGTCATGGTCCTTTGTTCTTTCTAGGTAAAGTTATAATTATTTTGAAGTCTGTCTTTTGGTATCTATTGACATCCATCTGGCAAAGAACTTCATATGGCAAAAGCTCATAGGTGAGATTCCCTTCTGAAGCAGCAGGAAGGTCATAAATTTGGGACATCTCAAATGTAACCTAAACTCTGGTTTTGGGCGATTAATTGAGCCCAGGAAGTCTGGTCAAAGCGACAAGGGTGAGCAGAGCTATCCATATTACCTATTCTACACTTTGGGAGGAGACAATTTTTTTCTTAACTGCTATCTAATAGACATGCTGTATGAGAGAGATTGTGGCCTGAGGGGAGCCAAATGTACCTGTTCCAGCAGTTCCTGTAATTACCAGGTTATGAGTAGTTCAGAGGTTTCTTACTCTTTTCTCTTGGACCTATTTTGCTTTATAGGAAATACATAAAAGCTCACCCAACTAAGAGAGTAGGTAAGAAAAGTATTAATTATTATGGTTAGGAGCAGCCCGGAGTTATGGAGCTCACCTAGGGGGTGGCAAGACTTGGCATCCATGCCTTATGCCTGTCATTAGACGAACATTTTGACTCATGACTGTTAAATATGTGACATATGAACAGGGCTGTGGAGAGCTGCAATGTAAATCGGGGGGAGGGTTATGGGGAGGTGCCATTGTGTCACTGACCCAGAGTTTATATGCAACTCCAAACAGTAGAAAACATCACAAACCTTTGTATTCCCCAAGGGAAACCTGTATGTGGTAAATCTACTGGGTAAAAGACAGGAATCCAGATTTTCCCTTCTTACTAGATTGGGAAGAGCTTTATTTGCATTTTACCTCTCTCCCTCTCCCTGACATACTTTTCCTACCTTGTGCAAATGTGTACTGAATGTTTCACTGTTTCATGTGATTTAAACAAGTTCAACAGTGGAAGATAATGTCATTGTCTCTTGCATTTTCATTTCAGCTTATGTCTTTAATGTGTCCACATAATGGGTTCAAACTAGTTATTTAATGTGATGTTGAAAATACATATAAGTCTGAATGTTTAATTTTTGTACTATATTTATACCTAAACTGTCAATCTATGTTTAAAATTAATTACAAAATAATATTGAGCATTTATCATCCTGTACACTTGTAATCTAAAACCTTTTAATGGTCTGGTCACATTAGAGAAATGGAACCTGGCACATTTTTGGAGGAGTTTATACAACACAAATATATAAAGGAAACCAGAAATAGTTTCAAAATTATTAATTTAAAGCAATGGTTGAACAATTTTTCAGCAAAAAGTTGATGTTTTTATTCATGTATTTATAAAATATTGTTTGCCAGAAACTGTTCAGCTAGCTCCTGAAACAAAATATAACCTCCTCCAGCCTTCCATTTTACCAAGTATTTAAACAAACACCTACTCAGTCTTTCTCATACAAATAGTTTTTATTGCTGTCTTTTCAAGATGCCTTGTAATTTGCATTCCTGAACACATTCAAAAGTTAAAATGAGGGTTTCGGGTAAAATGGGGTAAAATACAGTAACATGATGGGAAAAAATAGTCTACCTAGCTCAGTCCCAGTTCATAACATTTGATTGACTGTTAAGAAACTCAGAAACGTCTGCTCTGTTCATTGGATTTTTCTGAACAAAATCATAGATATTTCCAAGCAAAGCATTGTCAAAGCCATTAGTCAACAATGGTTACTTGTAGTTAACGCCTAAATACTAAACAAACATTTGAAAAAAAAAGAGTACATTTTGAAGGTTCTTCAGTAGTATAAATCTGCCATATTATGGCATTATAAACCAAATCCATTGTTTAACTTTTCTTCATAATAAAACATGCAGTGTAGATAAAAATATTGCACATATAATATAATATATACAATAAATTGTATAGTTTTACTACTGCCGCCGAAAATTTCTTTTCAATCTATTCTTAGAATCAGCTCAGTTCTGGTATCTAAAACATTCTCATGAAACATCCCACATATTAAATTCCTCCTGAAGTTAGAGCTGCTAAGAAGTATACTAAAACTTAACAATTCAGTGAAATTTTGTCAACTACAAGTGACAGATGTGGTTGCCAAAAGAAAGTGATATTACTGGTTCTGAAACTATATAATTTGCAGTTTAAAAGGAATACATTTTTTAAAATACTTTAAATATTGGGATTGGAGACAAGGGATAAATAAAATCCTATTGAGATGTTTCACTCCACTTTTCTTTTTGGAAAAACTATGCTGAAGATTACAAAAAATTTCCCAGGGAAAATGTTTTATTTAAAATTATGTCTGTAATTTGTTTACTTTAATTGAAATCCAACAGAACAATCTAGACTAGAATCCCTCAGAATATGTTTTCTATAAGCTCTGGCTCCTTCCTTAGAGCAATGTTTGGGAAAGCTAACACTTCCTGTTATTACCAATAGTCATAGGGAAAGATAATTTCGCCTAGTTCTGATCAAAGACTGCCCATTGTCTTGTATTCTCTATTCAAACATAATTGTTGCTACCAGCAGTTTACAGTCTTGGCATAAACTTAATGCCAATTGTTAAAGTGCCATAAGAGGGGCCTGTAAACCAATAAACTCTTGTTATTTTGTGTTTTCTTACCACTAAGGATACCAAGAATCAAAGTATTATCCATATCAGTATCTACAACATCCAACAGACAGATGAAGATACAGAAGTAATACCTGGTAACAGATCTGGCATAGAGATTATGTGATATGTCTGTTTTAAGCACGTCTTTTTTTCTTCCTTTACGTTTGATAAAAACATTTCCACTGTTAAATTAGCTTTCTTATTGGCTTTTCCCTTTTCCCCCTTGTCCTTATTCATATTCTGCCTTTTTTTGTGGTGGGGTTGTGTTTTTTTTTTTAGAAAAGTAATTATTTCTTTTCTGAATATTTTGATATCAGCCTTTCTGGATAGCAAACCCACATGTACATTTGTTTTTCTCTGTTTACAGATACAGTATGTTATGACAGACTTTCAAACTCAGCTTGAATTCTGCTGTTTCTCCTGATTTAAATATATTCCCTGATATATTTAAAATATATTTATAAATTATATATAAATATTATATATTTATTTATATATAAAGAAAAACATTCAGTGCAAAGCTTTGTTTTCCTCCTTTCCTGGATACAAATTTCAATTATAATCAAGATTCACATATTAAAAGTGTTGCCTCCCTCCTCCCTCCCAAGGAAGAAAAATGGCACCCCAGGTGCACAGAATTCAGAAAATACATCTAGGAGTACCAAAGCCACCTGCCAAGAAATTATAGAGCTTTGCAGAAATAGATATCGATTCTGATCATAAACTCACCACAGCAAAAGCCAGTCAAATGGCAAAGATGGATTGGCAATGGCAAGTTCTACAACAGTATTAAGGAAAGCTGACACCCCCTCCACCCCCACCCCTCAAAGTATAAGACAAGTAATTTTTTGTTTAGATAATTTTCACAGGGAAGGCAGGACAGACAGCAAAATTAATTAAATTAAGATTAATGTTTATGTAGGTGGTTATTCCTTTTGCTTCAATTCAGGTAAAATTTGGAGAGCAAATACTAGATTGGTAATATCTGAGGTTGCGTTTAACCAAACTCTTTCTTTCCTGGCTTTCATATGCTTCAGCTTCAGTATATCTCCAAGGTGTTTTTGAGATATCTGTTCTCAGTTATCTTAGAATTAGTGTTTAACTTCACTGACTTTGTTGACATAATGATTATATTGTCATTATTACCTTCCTTATCTCTTATCCTGTCTTGGGTTCTTATCCCATATTAGAGTTAAACATTTCTTGTTATTCAAATGATTCTGCTCCCCTTTGGACTCTGTCAGAGTGGTGGGCATGAGCACTTAAACACTTTAGCTTGCATAGTTTGTTTAGAGGGTCTGTCCAGCTACTGCCTTCTAATAAGAATTGATTTTAAGACTTTTTTGTGTTTCTTTGCTCTCTATGTTTCTATCAGATTGAAGATCCCATATTTTTGTTCAATCTTTCTATTTTGATGCTGTAAATCTGCTCTAGAGAAGTCATCTGCCCCCTCACCTGTCCCTTTCATGTAGTAGATAGGTAAGCAAGAGTGATTAAGTGATATAGGGTAAAGGTATTTGGCATTTATGTGAAGCTCTCCAAGTGCTTCTCCACTCTTTCAGTACAGAGCTGTGCATTTCAACTTCTTGGAAATGAACACTATTCTGAGACCTGCCACAAGAGTGTCTCTCCATTTCTATGATATAGTGACAGAAGGGATTGGTCCCTTTCAGGAATTCTTTAAATTCTAGCCAACACCCTGTTTTTCTAGGTAAAAAAACCCCAAAACTGCTTCATCTGATACAATACTATTAAAAAGCCTTTCAAAACTTCTTTACAATGGTATCAGCAATATTCACTGGTTTTATTATTTACTGACTAGTGCCCTTTGAAATAAAGGCAATATTAACACATCTTCAATAGATTACTCTAAAGAATCTTCACTCTTAAAGAAAGTTCTGGATTTTTTCATAGTCTTAATAATGCCATAACTAAGAAGTGTGTGTGGGCTTTTTCTTTTCCTGTGCTTTTTTTTTTTCTTTTTTGTTACTTCTGCACTTGTCTTAAAAAAAGGTATCTTTCGTAGAATTTTCCTCTTCTTGGAATCATCATTACAGCAAATCTTTGTTCCTGTAGTTGTCAATCATCACCAGCTTAACACATATTATACTAATAAATGCTCATAAGTTCGTTAGTAATTTATTGGTTCTGGATTTGTATTAATAGGTTAGACCTCATACAATTAGATTACTGTAGTACAAAATCATTCTAAGGTTGCACATAAAATATGTTGACATTCTAACCCTGAAACCGTTTACTCTTCATACATGTTTCTGGAACACTGTTGTCCCAAACAATTCCCTGAACTCTATCCTGTGTAAAACATACTGTGTGGTTACATTTTTCCTAACATATCCACTGGAATTTGGACAATTGTCACTGCCTCTTTGATATGTGTCGTGGTTCAACTGGTTTAAGTATCCATTTCAAACTTATATTTTTGTCCAGAAGTTACCTTAATAAAAATATTCATAAGCATCTCAGAGGCATAAAAAAGCATTATGAGATAGTTTGCAAATCCTCATACCCTCAGGGATTTTGACTTATCTTAAAAGGCAGGTATGTGCTTCTTCACAATCTTGACATCCTTGAAAGGTAAGAATATTATTTTGTATTGTCATTTGATTGTGTGATTTTAAACTAGAATTGTCTATTTTTAAAAAGCCAGCTTTGGTAGATATGTATTTTTAATACTACTTCCCTTCCCTTCCCTTCCCTTCCCTTCCCTTCCCTTCCCTTCCCTTCCCTTCCCTTCCCTTCCCTTCCCTTCCCTTCCCTTCCCTTCCCTTCCCTTCCCTTCCCTTCCCTTCCCTTCCCTTCCCTTCCCTTCCCTTCCCTTCCCTTCCCTTCCCTTCCCTTCCCTTCCCTTCCCTTCCCTTCCCTTCCCTTCCCTTCCCTTCCCTTCCCTTCCCTTCCCTTCCCTTCCCTTCCCTTCCCTTCCCTTCCCTTCCCTTCCCTCCTCTCCTCTCCTCTCCTCTCCTCTCCTCTCCTCTCCTCTCCTCTCCTCTCCTCTCCTCTCCTCTCCTCTCCTCTCCTCTCCTCTCCTCTCCTCTCCTCTCCTCTCCTCTCCTCTCCTCTCCTCTCACTACTTCACTTTTCTTTTTGTTTTGTCACTCAGCTTTGCTCTGTGTTGCTTTCATCAGCTCTGCTTTCCTCTCTCTGCTTTGCTTTGCTTTCTCCTATTGCAATTTCAGTCTTCTGTTCTGCGGATAAAGAATGGACAATTGTTAAATACAACCCAGTTTGCAAACTTTTTTTTGTTTTGTTTTGCTATGATGCAAAGATTATTAATTTAATTTTTAAATTGTCTTTAAAAAGTATATATTTCTGCTTTCAAGAACCAGCTAGAACATACTTCCTCTGGGAGGCACAATCTGCTTCTGAGCATGAAGTTTTGAAGCCAAGACAGTGCAATATTCACTGCATTCCCCCAATACACAAAATAGAACCTGAAGGCAGATTTCTGCTACTTCTTAGAAAATTATATTAAAATATGCTTATTATCTACCTATTTCTGATCTCCCTAATTTCTTTGGCTACCAATCATTCTTCAAATAAGCAGCTGCTAAGTGAGATTAAAAAAAAAAAAAAGTAGAAAAAGAAGTTGCAAATGGAAGTGAAAATTATACCCTTTTATGATGCTTCCCTCCGTCCTCACCTGACACTAAGTTCCTCTTGGATATGCATGTACACAAAGAGGTGGATTAGCATGCAAACATAGTTCAAAAGACTGTTTCATGTCTTAACCATCATGACTTCCATGTTGGAGCTTGCATTCAAAAGAAACAAGGCTCTGATTACTGCCAAAATGCTAAAGCTTCACTTTTCTTTTTCAAGGGAGGAAGTTAGTGTAGGTATGGTTACACACAGATGGAAAAAATGTGGAGACAATACCTGCCTGATGATCAGGAAAAGCTTTTCTGATTTTGAAACAAGTGTTTTTAGAATTAGATAGTCCTTAACATCATCATTTTCTGGTACTGTGATTGAGATGCTGTCAGAGATTCAATTTTTAAAGTGTTTCCATGAAAAATGGAACTAACCATTTAAAAGAAATGATGCTGCTTACAGCTGAGTTTTGATGAAACTTTTGAGCATAATAAAACCAAATATCCTTTTTTACCCCTCAGGTCTCCAGTTACTTTCCTCAATAAAACTTCAAAATTATAAGCTGTGACCATGTCAAAGTCTTCTCTGAGAAAAAAAAAAACCTTGTTTGTCTTGAAGATCTGACTGAAATCACCAACATTTAGTAATCAATTTTCTTGGTTTTATCATCTTATCAATGCTGACACTTTTTGTATTTTATTAACATAAATTTATATCTGTTGTGTATACATTTTTGAGAACATGAGATTTGTGACTTGGTGGTTCTGGAGTTTGTATTCAATATAAACACTGAATGTTCAAATAATGATAATAAAACCAAAAACTGTTATAAAAATGGTTTTACTTCTGTTCAAAAAAAATCATCCCCATTATATGGGGACAGCATATCTTGCAGACTGTAAAGAGTAAAACTGATTGATGTGAACCATGAGGTAACTGACTTCAGTTAGTTAATCTTTGATTCACAGAGTGACAGAATAATTTCTTTTGGAAGGAACAGTTTGAGATCATATCCACTTCCCTAGCTTGAGCAGGGTCACCTAGAAGAGGTTGCCCAGGACCATGTTGAGCCAGATTTTGAATATCTTTGAAGATGGAGATTGCAGAACCTCTTTGGGCTGTCTGTGCCAGTGTTCAACCACCCTCACAGTAAAATCTCTTTTCTTATGTTCAGATGTGTTTTAATTTGTGTCCATTGCTTCTGGTACTGTCAGTACAGAGGCGAGCCTGGCTCCCTCATTATCGTTCCCACCCATCAGGTATTTATAAATGGCAATGAGATCCTCCTCCATGAGCATCCTCTTCTCCAAACTGAAGAGTCCCAGCACTCTCTGCCTTTTTTCATATGAAACATGTTCCAATTCCTTAATCATTTTCATGACCCTGCACTGGACTCACTCGAGTAAGTCTACATCTTCCTTGTAACAGTGAGCCCACAACTGGACATAGTACACCAGTTGATTCCATGTGTCTAACTTGAAGATAAGAAATCTTTTATTTCAAACAAAAATGTTAAAATATATTTTTAGGTAAATACAATATTTCATTATGAAATTATCATGTTCGTTACACTGGCTTGTAACTTTTAACTTAATTTTAAATATTAAATTGAAAATTGTAACTTTCCACAGTAAAAAAATGCTAAGATCAGCACTGTTGAAAGTAAAATGGTTCTTTTAAAATTCTCATTCTGTTCAAAGTTTTGTGGATCAATGAGGTACTTTGTCTCCAAAAGCTGGTCTCTGAGATTACCTCAAAGTTGATGTAGCTTTTAACCTACGATGACCATTTAGGTATGTCATAAAGGAAAAGATTATTAGATTTTATTAACAATTGCAACACTAGAAGGCACTCCTATTTTTGGGTTGGGATTATGTTTACTTAACTTTATTAGGTGAAGATTATGTTACTTTTAAATATGTAATTTACTTCCCATAATTGAAAGAAAAAAAATTTATGGAGTCAATGAAGCAGATACTTGTAAACTGTTATAGTCAGTTTATCTGCTGGCAATTAAACAGGGGTAATAGCATCCATTTAAAAAGCAACCAGTTTACCTACTATTTATTCAGAGATGAAGGAAAAGAAGACAAAAGTATTATATTTAATGAAATTGCATGAGAACATAAGGTAAGGGGTAAAGTGAGTAATGCAATGGACCACCAGTCAAATTGCTTTACTCCTTAGTACTGCAGAAGTGGACCCTCTTTCCAACACTCGCACACATCCCCTGATATATATATGATGAAGTAGATTCACAGCAAGATGTACATTGAGTCTGTGATAGTCATCATACTTTCTGGGAAATATTGCAAAAGTCATGGGAACCACACCTTTTCTGTTTTCTTTGACTAAAGTTTTTAACCATCTTTTCTAAGAGAGAATACCTATGTTTTTATTTTAGAAATTAAAACAAATTGTACTAACTAGATTATAAAGGGCAAGATACCACTATTACTTCATTGTTAAAAATAGCAACAGTGATAATTCTGCCCCCCCCAATTTTAATAATTTAGATAATTTTTAAAGGAGGTTAAAATCAACAAATTTCAAAGAAAAAAAATATGGATTTACAGTTAAAGAATTGCCTCAATTCAAGTCTCACTCTCCAAATGAAGCCTGAGATTTAAGCACCATTCATGAAATATGTGTGGGAGCTCTAAAACCTTTGAGTTTGTGAGGGTCCCTAGGGAGTACTCTGAATTACACAGGCGCAGTACACTGCCTGGTGTTCCTAGGGCTAGTAAATGTCTTGTCCATAGGTAGCATAGCAGTAAAAGAGATAGGCAAAGACTGTACAGAGTTCTAAACTTCTGGATGTAATTGGCTTCACCTTCTCCAAATTAAGAACTGCCTTTGTATATGTAAAGTTTTCCTTCCTTTTGATTTTCTTGAGGCATTGGAATAGAAAACCCCACAGAATCAGCTATAGCATAAGGAAAAGAATTTATGACTTTTGGGGGGAGGGGAGGAAGAGAGAAAAACAAAAAAAACCCTCTTTCCAAAGTAAAAACTATTCAATTTAATTCTTCTCATTAATTCTTCTTATTTGTCTATTTCCTCCAAAAATTCAACCATTCTTTTTACCTAGGAATAGTTATATTTCTTCATGTCATTTCAAGTGTGAATTGTCCCCCATCTCAATCTAAATCCAAAATTGAAGCTCTACTGTGTTTTTTACACTTTATATACTTGAACTAAAAAGAAGGGGTTTTTTTTGTTCTCTAACTAGAACTGCTATACTAAAAAGTAACTGGAGTTAGATGGTAAGGTTACATAAGCCTATAGCAAAATAAAGCAAATAAAAGCAAAATCTTATACGAAATTTAAATAAAATCCTATAACTGAAAGTGGTGTATATATTTTTGGAAATATATTTGGAAATCAAAATGCTCTTATAATTCAATGTCTAATTGGTTGAATTTTGGCATTTTCAATAGTCACTTAACTGCATGGAATCCTTGTAAAACACCTGCCTACAGATATTCACTTGCTTAAAATACTTAAATTTCCTACAAAGCATTATGACTGCATCTGCTCCCACAGTACTCCTGTTAAAAGTTTTGACAGTTTGGAAATCACTTGTCAAATTACCCCACAGCAATTTGAGGTATGGAGGAAAGTCTTTCTCTGAAGTATAACTTCATAAAAGAGTGGTGTTACAGCTGATAATCTGCTACCCAAGGAAAGATTTGTTCTTATTTGTTTTCTTCCAAAAGAAATGCTAAAGTTCGAACTTGAACTTGTATGAAGTTTTTCTCCCAGAAGGCTTTGGATTCTGCTTCAATGACTAAAATAACTTCTTGTATAACTCTAGTGGAGTTTTTTCCCCCTCGTTGGTGTAAAATTTGTTGGGCTGTGAACAGCCAGGGTGGTTAGTGGGAGGTGTGTGTGTCAGTTTTAATATGGAGTAAATATGTTACAAAGATGAAAAGAATTTAAGGGAAAGACACAGATGTTGAATGTCTTTGAGTGTCATGATGTGTGTCCTTAAGAAACAGTTAAATCCAAAATGATCCTATGTGATCGTATTTCAGCACAAGCCTTCTTACAGATTAATATTTTGTATTGGGTTTATGCATCAAGGTTTTGGTATCAGGGGGGCTGCAGGGGTGGTTTCTGTGAGAAGACCCCAGAAGTTGCTGTCATGCCATACAGAGCCAGTTCCACCAGGCTCCAAGATGGACTCACTGCTGGCCAAAGCTGAGGCCATGAGCAATGTTGGTATTGCCTCTGTGCTAACATATTTAAGAGGGGGTAAAAACCACTTCACAACAGCACCTGGGAAAGAGGAGTGAAAATATATGTAAGAAACAACCATGCAGACACCAAGGTCAGTGAAAAAGGAAAGGGAGGAGATGATCCTGGCACTGGAACAAAGTTTCTCCTGCAGCCCGTGGTGAAGACCATGGTGATGCAGGTTGTCCCCCTGCAGCCCATGGAGGTCCATGGTGGAGCAGATATTCATCCTGTAGACCATGGAGGCTCCCATGCTGGAACAGGCAGAGGTGCCCCTGAAGGAAGTTGTGACCCAGTGGAAAGCCCACAAAGGAGCAGGTTTTCTGGCAGGACCTGTGACCCCACGGGGGACCCACACTGGAGAAAGTGAAGAAGGACTGTATCCCATGAGAGGGATGCCATGCTGGAGCAGGGGAAGAGTGTGAGGAGGAAGGAGAAGCAGAAACAAAATGTTATGAACTGATCACAACTTCCATTCCCCATATCCCTGTGCTGCTTGAAGGGGAGAATGTAAGAGAAGTCAGGAGTGAAATTGACCTTGGGAAGAAGGGAGGACTGGGGGAAATGTTAGATTTGTTCTTATTTCTCACTACCATACTCTTTTTAATTGGTAATAAATTAAATTAATTTTCTCATTTTGCATCTGTTTTGCGTATGACAGTCGTTGCTAAGTGATCTCTCTGTCCTCATCTCGGAACTTTTTCGTCATATTTTCTCCTCTGTTCTGTTGAAGAGTGGGAGTGATAGAGCAGCTTGAAGGGCACATAGTAGCCAAGGTCAACCCACCACATATTGTCACATATAGGAGTGAAAGGCAAAGATCTGTTTCCACCAGGGAAGCTCCAAAGAGCTATTCAAGACAGACAGTAAAAAATTACAGTAACTAGCTGAAGATCATGAAATACAAACAGTTGTTTACAAGATGGTTCCCTATCTTGTGAAAGGCACAACTAAGGGTCTAGAAAAAGGGATAATGAATACATTTATATTTCAAAAAGGAGTTAACAATTATGTAAACCATAGATTTAATTTTAAATGTCAAACATATGTAGAAGAACATTTGAGATCTGAAGCATTGAAGGTAAAATCTTTCCAAACAACACAGGCAAGGCTGTGTTAAAATGTTCTTTGTTTTGGAATTTATCCATGATATGTCATTTCCAAAATGAGAGGAGAAAAAAAAGAAAAAAATGAAAAAAAGAGTTAATGGTGAAGAAACCAACTCTATATTTTTATGCTCATTACAACTTATGAACTGTGAGGTTCTTACATTCATAATATGTATTAGGATAAGTATTAGAAAAAAATGTGCGGTTTAAATTTGTGTTTGCATGTGGAGTCAGTTTTGCAGTTCAAATAAGACTGAGATATTTAATATTTTCACATCTTTAAACCAAACTATATTAAGTCTAATTAATACTTTTCACAGAATTAATATATCACTTTGGTTAATTCACAATGAATTTACACAATGAGTAATTTTTGAAAACAATACCCTGAATTCATTCCTTCATGAAAAACAGTGGAAATGAATACATATAAAATTTATGGTTAACTTAAAGAAAGAATGGCAAATAGGAGTGCAGGTTTCTTCCAGCAGATCAAGGAGAGTTTCATTAGTTTCATTCATAGATACATACAGTCTACCAGGCTGAAAGCTGACACTGATTACAGCTGAGAATGAGCACATCACAAATAAAACTCTTAATATATACATGCATTTCAGAACCTTTGTAAAATATGCACTCATTAGTTGCATGTCCAGGGGATTATCTATTGGTGTTTATATCTTCCATCCACACAGTATCATTCTCTTTTGGCTAAACCGAAGTAAATCAGAAGGAGCTCTGCTGAAGTTAGCTGGGGATACAACACCTGTGTACCTGGGTATGTGAGGAAAGAATCAAGTCTAGGATTTGATGCAAAGTATCTTGGTAGGCAGAATGGCTTGATACTTTCACATAGAGGTAATATGCCTAACAAGAATTCTGATGTACTCTTAAATTTGTTACAAAGACTACGACTTTTTCTGAATAATAAAAATAAAGAAAGATCAGTAAGTTAGATTTCCATCTCACATTTGGTTTAATGTTGATAAAAGTAATGCACAGGGAAACGCTTTTGAACAAACCAACTTTCATTGTGCTGGAATTTGTGGCTGTGCATTGCCTTTTTGACACAGAAGTTGAGCAAGTCGTTATTAAAACCTTTTACCACATTATGTTCCTATGTATTCCAGGGGATGGATATTCTGGGAAACTGCTGGTGATTGGACTTTATGATGCTTTGTCTACTGGAATAGCTAATAAATTAAGCTTGTTTCATAATGTCCAGAAGTGAAAAGCCTGTGGAGTTCCATTAGTATAAAACTAGAATATCACAATATTGAATTATGTCTAAGGTTTCATTTCCATTTTTTTTTTTTAACAGCTTGATAGTTTGGCTTTGGTTCTAACATATCTTCATGTGATTGATGTTTTAGAGAAAAAGATTACTGAGGTAATAGGGCCCGCAACAACTGTTGCTTTCTCAATGAATTTATTTTTTTTTCTGTTGAAACAGCTATTTATGATTATATGAATTGTATTTAATCATGGAGTTCAGCTGTCTTACCCCAGAAAAGAAGAATATCTGGTAATCTGATTTTCATTCATTTTTGTAAACTTATATGAAAGAATGAAAATGTGAACTAAGAGAAGAACCAAACAGATTGAAAAGCAGACAAAGAAGGAACTATGGACAAATCTTAGTATTCAGATAAAACTAGCAAAACCCTGACTATTTTCAAGCTTCTTTGAGACAAAACTGAAGCCTGTCATCCAGGAAAAGCACAGTCATACAGCATTTCATTGCCTTGCCTGTCTCCTGAATATTCATATACTTATTCTAATTCCCTTTTGTTGTGGTTTAGCCCCAGTCAGCAACTAAGCACAAAGCAGCGCTCGCTCACTTCCCCCACCCCTGTGGGAAGGGGGAGACAATCAGAAAAGCAAAAGCAAGGAAACCCATGGGTTGAGATAAGAACAGTTTAATAATTAAAATAAAATAGTAATAGTAATAATGATAATGGTAATAATAATGAACATGATAATAATAATAACAATAATATACTAAAAATGAAAAAAAAGGACAGAGAGAAATGAAGCCCAGGAAAAAAAAAAAAAATATCACAAGTGATGCAACTGCTCACCACCTGCTGACCGACACTGCCAGTCCCGATGCTGCGATCGCTGCTTCCCCCAGCCAACTCCCCCCCATTAATATACTGACCATGACATCATATGATATGGAATATCCCTTTGGCCAGTCTGGATCCGCTGTCTTAGCTGTGCCCCCTCCCCTCCCAGCTTCTTGTGCACCTGGCAGAGCACGGGAAGCTGGAAAACTCCTTGACTAGTACAAGCGCTACCCAGCAACAACTAAAACATCGATGTGTTATCAACATTGTTTTTATACTAAGTCCAAAGCACAACACTATGCCAGCTGCAGTGAAGATAAATTAACTTTATCCCAGCTAAAACCATGACACCTTTTAAAGTATTTGTAGGTTTTTCCAAAACTTGCTTTTTTTCTGAAAGTCACTTTATTTTCTATTAATTTTCTGAATTTAGTGGTCTAGTACTTAAATGGGAGAAACTTCCAGTAATGGTTGCATAGGAAAAAATGTTTCATGTTTCAGAGATCTTACGAGGCATAAGTTACACTGTGATTTTCCATCTTTTGAAAAGATACTGCCTCTTGTATCATGCAAGAGGAGCCCAAAAGATATAATACATAGGAAAGTGGTGAGTTGTTTTGATTTTATTTTATTTTTGTTTGTCAGTGATTTGTGTATGTGTGGCATGATTCAGAAGTTGGTCTTGTTCCTGTCCCAACATCCCAACAGTGATATACAACAGAACAGGCCTGGATTTTATTGTAAGATAATTTAAGCATATATTTAGTGATTCTGATAATCATTAAAAACACTTGTATTGGGGTTATGTAACAAGGTTTTGGTATCAGGGAGGGATGCAGGGGTGGATTCTGTGAGATGACACCAGGAGCTGCCCCCATGTTGGACAGAGCCAGTTCCAGCAGGCTTTAAAGCATAATCACTGTTGGCCAAAACTAAACCCATCAGCATATCTGTGATAACATATTTAGGAAAGGGTAAACAACTGTGCAGCAGCTGTGAGAGAGAAGCAAAGAAATGGGAACAGCTCTGCAGGCACCAAGGTCAGTGAAAGAGGAGGGAGAGATGGTGTTCCAGGTGCCAGAGCAAACATTTCCATGTAGCCCATGGAGGACCATATCAGAGCAGATATCTACTCTGCAGCCTCTGGAGGACCCCACACCAAAGCAGGTGAATATGCCCTGAAGGAAGCTGCAGCCCATGAAGAGCCCACGCTGCAGAAGGCTACTGGCAGGAGCCTTGGCCTGTGGAGAGGAGCCCATGCAGGAGATGGTTTTCTGTCAGGAACTACAGCTTGTGGGGAACTCTCATACTGGAGCAGTCTGTTTTTCAAGGACTGTACCCCATGGAAAGGTGCCATGCTGGAGCAGTTCTTGGAGATGTCCAGCACATGGGAAGGATCCACGTTGGAGCAGTTTGTGAAAGATGTATCCTGTGGGAGGGACCCTGTGCTGGAGCAGGGGAAAAGTGAGGAATAGGAAGGAGCACCAGAGACAAAATATTATGATCTGACTGCAGCCTCCATGCCTCATTCCCCTGCACTGCTCCAGACAGGAAGGAGATAGAAGAGTTAGCAATAAAGGAGTGAGGTTGACCCTGGAAAGAAGGGGAGGGCTGGGGGAAAGACATTTTTATTTTTATCTTTGTTTCTCACTACACTACTCTATTTTTAATTGGCAATAAATTAAGTTCATTTTCCTCCAGTCAAGTCTTTTTTGCCTCTGATGGTAATTGGTGAGTGATCTAGCTTTACCTGTGAGACTTTTCACCTTATTTTCTCCCCCTGTCCTGATGAGAAGGGGGAGTGAGAGAGTGGCTTGGTGGGCATCTGGCAGCCAGCCAAAGGTAACCCACCACAGTGCTGTTCGTCTGTATTCTTCAGAAAGGACATAGGTCAAAATTATTATTGTGCCCCAGCCTAAGTCTTCATATCAATTTCCCTGCCCTAATAGGGTGTGAAAATCAGAAAAGAACACATTGTGAGATAGTTTTAATGAATTAAAAGCATGTTTACTTAATAATTTTGAGGGTTGATATTAGGCAGTTAATTAAAGATTCATCTATACACGTTCATTTACCAAAACTGCATTTACCATAGTACGATTTAATTCCTTTCAGTGTGTTACCACAAGGATATGCAGTTAGATTCTTTTTTTTAAGATACTAAATAGCTTCTTGAATAGTGTGTAACTTTTAATCTATGAAATTTCTTAGGAAGATACCTAAATATTAAAGGCTTTTTTTTCTTTTAAAATTTTACTTAAAAAAAGAAAGTGGGAAAAAACACTCTCCCTCTTATTAGTAATCTAAAGTAATAATTTGTTCTAACACTGTTTTACTATTACAGTTACGTCAATAATAAAGTATAATATTTAATCTGTTAACATTCTAATTTGAAAACAGTGTAATTCTTAAGCTTTGTTACATTTCTTATTGTGGTGAATTTTAACTACTGTCAAATCCATCTAGTTATTGCTTCACTGCAAGCTACCTCTTTGAAGTAATTTTGACTCTGACTTATGAAAAGAACCCAGACTTCATCTATATCTTCAAACTTTGCTTGTTAAAGAAAGTTAACACCAAAATAAGTCTGCACATTTTTTAAAAATCAATAATGTTATTCTTTATAGAGCTGAAATATGATAAAACAATTCGATGTAGTGAATATCATTAGGCATTTGCAATAGCATCATCTGGAAATGCAAACTAATTCTGTGGTAGAATATAAATTTAAAAACAGAGGTGGACCAGAATAAAAATTCTTGCCATAAATCAGTAATCCTGTGATATCCAGAGGAACTGCTACAGTTATCTTGCAGCATTTACAGAGAAGACAGTGAGGAGAAGAAGCACCATCTATGACAAGAAACCCCTTAGGAAAGAAACAGATGAATGAGATGGAAAAGTGTGCCAGCCTTTAGCTTGTGAAGTCTGTTGTCTTGAAAAACTGGCTCCATTTAGACTGAATTTAAAAGATAATGTTGACATATTTCTAGTCTTGAACAAATGAAATTATTTGTATAATTATTCATTGTTTTAAAGTATTTACCTCCTCATTTTCTATATACCATAAACTGTTGTCTTATATCATCTGTTTATGTAACAGACCTTGTAAGGACTGTTTTGCATTGGAGGTAGTACCAGGCCACTGCAAACTGTGCCATTTTCTGCTTTCAGAAGTAAGTTGAACAATATTTATCTCTCCTGTAGTTTGAATCTTCAGATCCATACAGTTTATCATGGTCTGCTGGATGGTTCTATCACCATGCTTTTGCCATGAATCTTCACACTTGAGGAAGGACTAGGAAAACAGGTTCTGGGTGCAAGTCGAGCATTAGAACCATGTGTATATCCAGTTGCTATGCACAAATTCAAACAGGGAGCACATCTTGAATAAAAAAAATTGCAATATTTATTTAAAAAAATCCACATGCATTTTTTATGCTGGAGTTCAGAAAAATGGAGAGAGAATCACAGATGCTGCTCAGACTGTTAACTATATCACTAGAAGGCATTTAGATATCATGATGGCATAAAAATGAGAAGAGCTTCTGTGCTCTTAAAAGTGCTTGTTCTTTAGAAGTCATCATAATTGACTACAATCATTCTTTTTTGACTGCTTGGTGAATAAGGAATTGTCTGGATGGTTACACTCAGAGCGTTGCGGTCAATGGCTTGATGTCCAACTGGAGACCAGTGACAAGTGGCGTTCCTCAGGGGTTGGTATGGGGACTGGTATTGTTTAACGTGCTTGTCAGTGACAAGGACAGTGGGATTGAGTGCACCCTCAGCAAGTTTGCTGATGACACCAAGCTGTGCGGTGCCGTTTACACTCTGGAGGGAAGGGATGCCATCCAGAGGGACCTTGACCGGCTTGAGAGGTAAGCCCATGAGAACCTTATGAAGTTCAACAAGGCCAAGTGCAAGGTCCTGCACATGGGTCAAGGCAATCCCAAGCACAAACACAGGCTGGGCGGAGAATGGATTGAAAGCAGCCCTGAGGAGAAGGACTTGGGGGTGTTGGTTGATGAGAAGCTCAACATGACCTGGCAATGTGCTCTTGCAGCCCAGAAAACCATCTGTATGCTGGGCTGCATCAAAAGAAGCATCACCAGCAGGTTGAGGAAGGTGGTTCTCCCCCGCTGGTTGAGGAAGGTGGTTCTCCCCCACTATGCTGCTTTCATGACACCCCACCTGGAGTACTGTGCTCAGCTCTGGAGCCCCCAATGTAATGACATGTAGCTGTTTGAGTGAGTCCAGAGGAGGGCCATGAAGATGATCAGGGGACTGGATCACCTCTCCTATGAAGACAGGCTGAGAGAGTTGGGGTTGTTCAGCCTGGAGAAGATAAGGCTGAGGGGAGACCTTATAGCAGCTTTTCAGTACTCGAAGGGGGGCCTACAAGAAAGCTGGAGAGGGATATTAGGAAGAGATCTCCACTGTGAAGGTGGTGAGGCACTGGAACAAGTTGCCCAGAGAAGTTGTGGGTGCCCCATCCCTGGAAGTGTTCAAGGCCAGGTTGTTTGGGGCTTTTAGCAACTTGTCCAGTGGAAAGTGTCCCTCCCCATGGCAGCAGGGTTAGAACTAGATAACTTTAAGGTCCTTTCTCACCTAAACCATTCTATGATTCTATGATCCTGTGATTCTTTTATATCCAAATTTATGTCCTGTCCTCTGTCTCTAAACCTCCCCAAGCCAACAGGAATCACAAACATTTATTTGATCCTAACTTGACCCTGTTGCTTCAAGGTGGCAGAGCCTTTTCTGATTCACCCTGAAATAACTTCCTTATGCTATGGAAATCAATCCTTATCCATATTTTGAAATGTGTATTCAAATTTAGCCCCTGTTCCTGATATAGAGTGTGAACGTCTAAGCTTTGCTGTATGTAAAATCATACCTAGCCAATATAATATTTTCTTGGCTGGAGGTTTCATTCTGTAAGTACTATGACATGTCCCATGAAAATTATATAACACTGTGTACCTATTTCTGTTAGAAATTATATTGTCACACAGTAATGAAATGATATCTTTCAAAATCCAAGCTGTTATACTGTCTCTATGGGTTGTACAGTCATCCATGTTTTCTTCCCTGCTATGAGATCACTGATACAGTTTTACATTACAGGATCCTTCCATGTGTCCTTCAGTTTGTTTTAAGAATTTTGCTAAGTGTAGAGTAAATACAAATCTGCTGTCTTTTCACAGTTTGATTCTGTAGCATCTTGTAGTGCATTTTTTTTATTTGTCCACAATAAATATACATGGCTGACATCTGAATCATATTTTGGAAGCAACTTTTGAGATGTTGAGAGAAAATTCCTCTGAGCAACTTGTGATCCAAATCTGCTTAGAATTAACTATAACAACATTTCCTACGATGAGAGTAGCAATCAGTAGTTTATTCATAATCTGAGGAACATTATGTTCTTTTTACACCTGAACTCATGATGTTTCTGAATCAGAGCTAATATTTGTCTCTGTTATACTGATAAACACCTGGAAATACAGCACATCTGCTTGAATTGTGACTGTCTTGTTGGGATAGAAGCAGAATAATAGAGAGTCACAGAGCACTCTACTGATTTAGGACCTTGTCGTGTTCATCTAATTTTTGTGTAATTACTTTCTGTCGCAGTTCATCCTCAGTTGGCAACTAAACACCAAGCAGTGCTTGGGGCATCCACCTTTAAGGGGCTAATTCCAGCCTACTGGCCCATTGTCCCAGCATTGGAGCAGCCAGGTGATAACGTGCTCTCCTGAATGACGGCCAAAATTTTTTCATATATCCCACAACTCACTCAAGGATAGGGATCAGGTAGTTTCCGTTTCTTGTACAAGTTCTTCCTCTTCCTCCTCCTCTTCTTGTGATGGCCCTGGTTCTTCATCATCTCTTTCTAAACGAGTTGATGTTCTCTTCCAAGATTTCTTCTTGAGTATAGGGGCGACTGAAACTGGCAGTTTGGTCCTCTGATTTAGCTGCAATGCTTGTCACCAGGGTTGGAGTAGCTCCAGTGTCTCTCGTGGGGGTTTGAGTGGCCGCAGTGCTTGTTGCTTTCCTTGTCTTTGTCTTTTTAGATCCAGAGGCCTTCTCTTCCCCTTGGGGGTACTGAATAGTGTTAAATAGGGCTCAATAGGCATGGGCCAGGCCCCAGCACATTGCAGTGATTTGTATGTCTCTGGAATTGCCTGGGTGACAACATACTTCCTCCAAATATTCTACTGATTTTTCAGGACTCTGCACTTGTTCAGGGGTGAAGTCCCACGACACTGGGGGTGCCCACCATCTTAGGCATTTGCCCATACTATCCCACATACCCTGCCGTGCACAGCTATCGTGCCTTGGGACAGATCTCTGGATGATATTCTTAAATTGCTTATTAACCTTAGACAGAACTGAAACCATCTGCCAAAACAATACCACCAAATGTATCTTAACTACCCAAGGATGTTCAAGATACTGAAAAGTTGTTGTAATGAAGGAGACATTATATAAGACGGTAGCTAAGGTGCCATAGGTATAATTGCTAATTGTCTCCATGAGGTGGTAGCTGAAGTACAGTAATGGCTTCCATGCAAGACCCAAATAACAGATAAAGCTCACCACCAGTGTTTTAATAACAAATCTCATAGGCAAAACATCTCAAATCACTGCAGAGCGCAGCAAACTACAAAAACCAACAGCAATTTTTAACACGTACTTTACAATCAGCATGGTATAGACTGGACAAACTAATACTGAGAAGAGATGAATCAATGCTGTGACCAGCAACTGTTATTATCTCAAACCCTTCCTGCCCGACGTTGGGTGCCAAAAAGGACTGTCATGGTTCAGCCTCAGTCGGCAACTAAGCACCACCCAGCTGCTCGCTCACTTCTCCCACCCCTGTGGGACAGGGGAGAGAATCAGAAGAGCAAAAGCACAAAAAGCCCCAAACTTGTGGGTTAAGATAAGAACAGTTTAATAATTACAATAAAAATAATAATAATAAAAGTTATAATAATGACTATGATAATAATAACAATAATGATAATATAATAAAAAGGAAAAGGAAAAAAAACAGAAACACAAACCATAAAACCGCTCACCACCCGCCAACCAACGCTGCCCATCCCCAAGCCGCGATTGCTGCCTCCCTCCCCAGCCAGCTCCTCCCAGTTAACGTACTGAGCATGACGTTACATGATACAGAATATCCCTTTGGCCAGTCTGGATCCGCTGTCTTAGTTGTGCCCCCTCCTCTCCCGGCTTCTTGTGCACCTGGCAGAGCACGGGAAGCTGGAAAACTCCTTGACTAGTACAAGCGCTACCCAGCACCAACCAAAACATCGATGTGTTATCATTTTCATGCTAATTCCAAAGCACAGCACTATGCCAGCTGCAGTGAAGAAAATTAATTTTATCCCAGCTAAAACCATGACAATTTCTCTTGTTGAAAGTTTCCTATGGCTGATATAGTTCATACTGTGAGTCCAACAGATTCAGTATCCTTTGTATTTTTGTGATGCCTATGGTATCAATTAGGTGACAGTTCAAACACTTCTGTCAGCTGATTTTCTTTCTTTTATATGTGTGCTTTCTTTTTATACATATTTTCTTTTCTATAAACTGGATCAATAGAATTGAAAGCAATATTTTCTTCTTAGGGTCTTGACATAAGCTTCCTTCGTATCTCATGGTATTCTGCCTAAATCAACACTGGTGTTACTATGTCATTAGCTATTATACAGACACCCTCAATATCCCCAAAAGTTTAATTGATTTTTTTTAAATGCATCAAAAGTTTCAAGTCTTCATTTATTTCAAAAGGCAGATGGGAAAACATATATCTGCCCAGGGTGCACTGAAGCATACAGTTCAGAGGATTCCTCATCTAATCTGACTTGCCAATATCTGTTTTTCAAATTCAGAACAGTAAAATATGTTTTACAAGCTTGTCAGCCCTGAATATCCAGTGGGAAAGGCTGTCTTAATACAGTCCTGCTAAAATCTGTGGGATCCAGTCAAATCCCAGTCCCCACTGTACCTCTTTTCAGCTGCAGGTGGTTAACCCACAGAAGCAGCAATGAACACTTCCTTTCCTAGCTATAGAAATTCACCCCTGAATCCATCTGCCACTGTAAAAATACACATTAGGGCTATATGGGAGACTCATATGTATCAGAAGTATTTATTATTATATGAATAGTGATATGCAATATTTCCCCTGAAACTTTTTTCTTCCTAGTTACGTCATTGCAGAGCGCAATGATTTGGGGAGTCTTGATGTGCAATGTCTCTGTTCCATCTACTAAGTTAGGTTTAGACACCAGGTAGTTGCCCTGCAGGGTGAAGAATCATCCCATGCTCTTCTTTCACAAAGTAGGAACAAGATGACTGTTACAGTTGGCTTTTCTTTGTTTGTTTGTTTTCATCTACCTCTCAGGTTTTTTGGGTGTGGGGTTTTTTTTTTTGTTTTGTTTTTTTTTTTTGTGGATATGGAAGTGTTATTCAGATTTTAGTCTCAGACTTCTCTTTTGGTGTGTTTTTGAGACAAGAATTCTTACCAGTGACAGCACTGTGACAGAGAGGACACACTACAGTGGTGTTAATAGGAAACCATAACACCCCTCTTCTGTAAGAAACCTGCACCTGTAGTCTTTCAAAATGCCAGCTAATGACAAAGTCATTTTGACCCATGATGTTCTCAGTTTCTCCAGATCTTATCCTGTGGCATATTGTGAAATGTATTGTGCCTTACAAGCAGTGGAATATGGACCCTAGGCCATTCAGAATTAAACATCCATTACATGGATGCCTGCTCCTGCAAGTTATGGACTTGACTGAGGGTGTCTCTTGTAGTTGTTTGCTCCTATATGTAGGATGCATCCTCTAAATTTAAGAGCAATTTCTTGTAGCAATGACCCATACATTCTGATTTTCCTCTTATGTTGGAATACAGTATGCAGTACCAGAAGATAAGATTGTACTCACTTGTGTTCATCCAAAGATCTGTGGGATTTTTCCTGGATAAATTAGTCATGTTATACACAAAGGAAAAGCAATAAATTGTTCTGTGTTTGTGATATATTATTCCAGAAGCTGAATTTTTTTGTTGTTGTTGAGATGCATCTGCAACAGGAATTTCACTTGCCATATTAAGGTGGTTTTGTCAAAGTGTACGTAAATCTTTTTTCTTGTTGATCATGAGAGATATGAAATCCCACATTGTACTTTTGCAAAGCCTTAGCAATCTACCCCTTAGTTCTTTCTCAGGGGCACTGAATATCACACTACCTTTGAGCAAGTCAGTTTCAGCATTTCAAAAGTTCTTTCAGTCTTATTTTGCATCTTTTTGCTGCACTGCTGTTATAAACTTGTTGATCTGCTTTCTCTCCTAATAAGAATACCAAAACAGTAGTTCAAGTACAGAAGTCTCTTGTAAGATTATTTTGAAAGCTTGCCTAAGAATAATCCAAAGTAGAAAGCAATTTGAATTGATTCCCCTAATAAGGTGCTAGAACAGTCAGAGTTTCTTATCATGCTGTTTTCAGCAGGGAGGACTTTGTTCAGTCACCATCTCTTTTAATCATATCCTTTTGTAGATTTAGATGTTATAGTGCCTGTCCACAAGATGAGGGGAGATAATTATTTTTTGACAACCCTTCCACATTTGGATTCTGTAAAAAAAACTCAAAACTTTTGCTCTTGTATTCATGTATTTACCGTGCCTCTAGTAGAACATTTGCTCCCTAATAAACAACGGTCACTTTCAACATAATATTGTGCTATTTTTTGTTGCACTTGTGTAACACTTGACCTCAGAGTGAAGTCTCAAGTTGAGACTTCTTTATTAGATAGACATTTATTAGACAAATTTAACTTTAATATATGTCTTGTACAATCATTCTGTTTGAATCCTGTCAGATGTCTTTGTCTCATTCTACATGTGAAATTCTAAAGAACTGATATAATAAGGGAAAATATACATGTAAAGGTAAGTTTTTCTTATTGTTCTTGAAATTATTTCATAACTAATTAATCAATCAGCAACTAATTTTATAATTTATTTCCTATCTTATGATTAAAAAAATTATGTGGAAAACAATGTTATTTCATATTATTTCTGTAAAACATATGACATTATGAAAGTCTCATTTTATAGTGGTTGAGTGACGAAATAAAACGGAATGAAAGAAAATTTTTAGTGAGATAAGGACATTGTGAACTGTTGCCATAATATATGTTGATTAAGACTCTTTAATATGAAAGCAAATATAAGCCTAAGATAGAGTTTTGGGAGAAAAACATATATATTTATCTATTTACCTCTCAGAATTGTTTCTTTTTCTGTACGTATCTTAGCATATAGACTTACGCAAAGAAACAAGATAAAGACAGTTTAAAATACATCCTTGGGGAAAGGGCATATTCTCATTTACATAATTCTTTAATTACTGAACTATGGAATACCCTATTTATACTTATGTATATATTTAGTTTTCATTATAATGATGGATATATATTTAAATTTGTATCTTTATTAATCTAGGAATAAAGAACTCCAGGAAATAGTGGAGATACAGGTTATTAGAATAGGCTTTAATTAGGAAGGTAGGTAGGTACGCAGATATTGAGAGAGCAGATTGTCCGTTTATCCCAAGAAAAGATGAACTAAGTCTCAATTGAGATCTCAACTATTTTTATAAAGTGTCCCTGTGCTGGAGAATCCAAAACCTTAAGGGCAAATCAAGCATAGTATTAACAAATAATTTTAAGAAAGACTCAGAATAAACTAATCTGGGTGAGAAAGAAAATGCTTAAAAGAAACCTAGCAGCATACTTTTGGAAATTTTGAAAAGAAATTTAACTTTTTGAAAGACTTTTCCACCATAACAGAATATATTTTCTAGGCTCCACGTGTATTGCCCATGAATGTAAATTGTGCAGTAAACATGACCCATACAGGATCTCTCTGCTTGTCTTACCCTGGCCTGAATTGGTTTAATTTGTTTCAGCTGTGATAACACTTATCCGGAGGTCAAGTGGTTATTGTCAAACCTGCTTTAGCTTACGTTCTGTGAGTACTATGGTAAAGGTAAAATATATGGTAAAGGTCTAACAGACCTAGATAGTCATTGTGTAACTAAAAATAGACCATTATGTTACTTGAGGTTATCTAGGAGGAAATGAAAAGAAAGCAAATTGTACTAAGAAAACACAAAATAACCCCAAGTGGACCCTAAGGCTGAAGAGGAAGAAATCGCCACCACTGGTATTGAACTGCTAGAAAATAATCTTTTCTAATGTCTGAACATATGGACGGCATGAAGGAAGATCAAATATTGCACAGGAATATCACAACATTGAATTGTCCTTTCCTAACTGGAAAGGACAGCAAGGAAGAAAAATTTGGACTTTATTGATTGTGGGACAGAATAGAAAGAAAAAAGATAAAGACATGATTCAGCTTTCAAGAAAGTCCTTACGTTCACGGCCAAGATACATCTAGTTGGAGAGGAAAGTGTCAGTACCATTATACTAGACATTGGTAAAGCCACTCTGGAATACTGTGTACAGTGCTAGGAAGACATGATCAAGAAAGGTGAATGAATTAAAATCAAGCAAATGCAAAGTCAGTCTTTTCAGATTATCTGAGAATATATTCCAGCTCATAAAAGAAAGATAATAAAAGTTAATGACTCAATTACTTTTGAAAAACAAAGACTAGGAAGGAATATTGTTGTCCCCTTTAAATATATGAGGAAGAACAAGAGAAGAAAACAAGCATTTAAACTAAAGGGCTAAAGCTAAAAGGGCTAAAGAAAAAAATTCATATAAAATGGGCAGAGATATTTTTGGCTGGAATTAAAATAAAATTTCTATTATTAGATCAGTGAAATCTAAAACCACAGGTTTCCTAAACATAGAAATCTGTGAGACCTCTTCTTCTATTCCCCATATATTTAAATATCTCCTGATGGTTTTTTTTTCCTCTATTTTTCCTGTATATTTTTTGAAAGAGAAAAAGTAACTAAGGATTTGGGGGTTTATGAGAAAATGTTTTCGATAACAAATGTGAAACTGGACAATTGCCATTTAAAAACAGACGGAAAACAGATCTAAGTATATCCAGGAGGCTAGAAATCCTGAAGAAACGAATACCAAAAAATCTCATTTAATACCAAAATCTAAATAGTACTTTAAGAATTTCTTTGTAATATGTTCACTATATCTGTAGTGGACCATAAAAATAAATAAACAAACTCCCAAAGTTTCCTTTTCTTATTTATCACTGCCCTTAGCTATTTAGCTTTTAATTTTATTTAACTTTTTATTGGCTTTAATATTTTGCATATTTCTCCATATATATCTAGATAAAAAATTAACTTCCTGGAAGAAGCTGTGATTTCTGTTTTTCTTAGATAGTGACGGGTTAAGATCTGTCACTCCTTAGTATCCTGACTACCTCAAGAAACAAAGCAAGGAAATTTAAAAGCACTTGGAAGTGCCCACCTCCTCCTCATTTTCACCTGTTTAACAGAACAACAAAACGTGGGGTGTGTGTGAATTGTTCTCTCAGTTCTCCTCCTTTCCTTAATCCAAATCTTCAACATCTTTCTACCTCTCAGCATGCCAAGCCTAAAGAACAAAACCCTGTGGCTAAGATGCACAAAACAAGATAGTACTTTATGACCCTAAAATGGTGCAACTTGAATTTCTTCAGCAGACACCATTTGCTCTAATCTCAGATCATGATTCAAAAGGCCTGATCTCTCTCAGCCTTGTACCTCTAAATGAGTCTGTACAGTCCATAAAACTAGTAGCTCTTCACCTTTAAACCTGAGGTGAACTGATGACTAAACTGGAGCTCTGGCAGATCTAGGAATAAAACTTAATTTTAGTTACTATCTAATACTCTCCTGGGTTATAATTTTGCCTTTCAAATTGTGTTGATAATGGCATTGACGCACTATTAGGAATGGGTGTTAACAGTTTATGAAGCAATAAAGACAGAACCAGCATCTAAAGTCTATATTGGAAAAGAACTGAGTACATGCATTTGTAAAATATAACACTTACAAAATCTTTCAATTTCATTAGGAAATGAAGGGGATGCAAGACAACACCTGTTAAAAATAAACAGAAGTGGGTTTGGCTCACTTGTATCCAACATAAAAGACCTGGATGTTGCAGTTTCAAGCTTGTTGATGGCAGTTTTTAACAATCCTTGTAATGTTTGCCAAAAATAGATGTTAAAGTCTTCTAGAAGAACAAAATGGCCTGGGTAATCAAAGTTGGTGAGATTCACATCACTTTTAGACAAATTAATGGCCATTTCAATCAATTTAAAAAATTAAATTATTAGCATCTATGTCTATAAATTTGATCTTAAATAAAAGAAGTCTTGGAACACAAATTTCATATAGTTACATAGCAGGACTAGTAACTTGACTGGCCGAGGCAGCTGTCCACATGTGAATTTATTCAGACTGCTGCAAGATCTGTAACCTAGTACAACATACAATTATATACATATTAAATGTAATACATAAATATATATTAAATGGATTAAGAGCGCAGTCATCTGGAACTCTTACGAAGACCAGAGCCAACAGAAATAAGTGTGGAATGTATATTTTTCTTGGTAGGTTTCACAGAGATACTATTCAACATTTTCACCAGTGAGATGCAGTGAATATGAAAATGGGGACTTCAATTTACCAGATGTCTGCTGGAGATACAACACAGCAGAGAGTAATCACTCTAGGAAGTTCCTGGAGTGTGTGGAAGAGAACTTCCTCACACAGCTGGTAAATGAGCCTACCAGGGGAGATGCCTCGCTTGACCTGCTGTTCTCAGAGAAGGACTGGTGGGACATGTGGCAGTCAGACACCATCTTGGGCTTAGCGACCATATGACTGAGTTCTCAGTTCTTGGTGAAGTAAGAAGGCAGATCAGCAGAACCACTGCCATGGACTTCTGGAGGTCAGACTTTGGCCTGTTCAGGGCACTGGTTGGGAGAATCTCTTGGGAGGAAGTCCTGAAGGGCAAAGGAGTCCAGGAAGGCTGGGCTTTCTTCAAGAAGGAAGTCTTGAAGACATAGGAGCAGGCTTTCCCCAAGTACTGCAAGACAAACCAGCAGGGAAGATGGCCAGCCTGGCTGAACAGGGAGCTTTTACTGGCACTCAGGAAAAAAAAGGAGAGTTTACCGCTTTTGGAAGAAGGGGCAGGTAACTCACGAAGAGTACAGAGATCTTGTTAGGTCTTGCAGAGAGAAAATTAGGCAAGCAAAAGCCCAGCTAGAACTCAACCTGGTCACTGCTGTAAGGGATAACAAAAGATGGTTTTACAAATACATTAACAACAAAAAGAGAAAAATGAAATGAAAAATGAATCTCCATCCTCTATTGGACACGGAGGGCAACATTGCCACCGAGGATGAGGAAAAGGCTGAGGTATTTAATGCCTTCTTTGCCTCACTCTTTAACCACCAGACCAGTTATCCCCAGGGTATTCAGCCTTCTGAGCTGGTAGGCAGGGACAAGGAGCAGAATAAACCCCCCATAATCCAGGAGGAAGCAGTTTACGACCTGCTGATCCACATGGAGAGTCACAAGTCTATGGGATCTACCTGAGAGTACTGAGGGAGATGGGGGAGGTGCTTGCTAAGCTGCTCTCCATCATTTATCAGCAGTCCTGGTTAACAGGGAAGCTCCCAGATGACAGGAGGCTTGCCAATGTGACTCCCATCTACAAGAAGGGACGGAAGGTGGATCTGGGAAACTACAGGCTGGTCAGTCTGACCTCAGTACCGGGGAAGATTATGGAGCGGTTCATTCTGAATGAGCTCACTAGGCAAGTGCAGGACAACCAGGTGATCGAGGCCAGTCAGCATGGGTTTAGGAAAGGCAGGTCCTGCTTGGCTAACCTGATCTCCTTCCATGGCCAGGTGACCTGCTTAGTGGATGAGGAAAAGGCTGTGGATGTTGCCTACCTGGACTTTAGTAAAGCCTTTGATACTCTTTCCCACAGCAAGGAAACTGGCTGCTCATGGCTTGGACGGGCACACCCTTTGCTGAGTAAAAGTCTGACTGGATGGCGGGGCCCAAAGAGTGGTGATCAAGGGAAGCTAAATCCAGTTGGCAGCCAGTCACAAGCAGGGTTCCTCAGGGCTCAGTTTTGGCATGTCTTGTTTAATATCTTTATTGATGATCTGGATGAGGGGATCGAGTGCTCCCTCAGTAAGTCTGCAGACGACACCAAGTTGGGTGGGAGTGTTGATCTGCTTAAGAGTAGGAAGACTCTACAGAGGGACCTGGACAGGCTGGATCAATGATCTGAGGTCAACTGTATCAGGTTTAACAAGGCCAAGTTCCAGGTCCTGCACTTTGGTCACAACAATCCCATGCAACGCTACAGGCTTGGGGAAGAACGGCTGGAAAGCTGCCCAGTGGAGAAGGACCTGGGGGTGCTGGTTGACAGCTGTCTGAACATAAGCCAGCAGTGTGCTCAGGTTGACAAGAAGGCCAACACCATCCTGCCTTGTATCAGGAATAGTGTGGCCAGCAGGAGTAGGGAAGTGATCGTTCCCTTGTACTCGGCACTGGTGAGGCCACACCTCAAATACTGTGTTCAGTTTTGGGCCTCTCAGTACAAGAGGGACATTGAGGTGCTGGAGCATGTCCAGAGAAGGGCAATGAAGCTTGTGAAGGGTCACGAGAGCAGGTCTTATGAGGAGAGGTTGAGAGAATTGGGCTTGTTTGCTTGTTTAGCCTGGAGAAGAGGACACTGAGGGGAGACCTTATTGCTCTCTACAACTACCTGAAAGGAGTTTGTATCGAGGTGGGTGTTGGTCTCTTCTCCCATGCTACTAGGTATAGAGTGAGAGGAAATGGCTTCAAGTTGTACCAGGGGAGGTTTAGATTGGATATTAGGAAAAATTTATTGATTGAGAGTGGTCAGGCACTGGAACAGGCTGCCCAGAGAAGTGGTGGAGTCACCATCCCTAGAGGTATTTAGAAGATGTGTAGACGTGGCACTTCAGGGCATGGTTTAGGAAGCATAGTAGTGTTGGGCTGACAATTGGACTTGATCCTAGAGGTCTTTTCCAACCCTAACAATTCTATTTTTCTATGTAACTTTCAAAATCTGTGGATTGTTTCACAATATATGCAGATGATGCCAGAGGAATGCTTTGTAGTCTTGATCCAGCAGGTGAAATGTTTAATATGTATATCTGTACAAAAAAGGAGGACATACTTTCAGAATGGGAAGCACAAGAAAGGAAAAAATAACTACTGTAGGTAAGGTATAGTTTTGGAGCTGCAATGTGGCAAGGGAGAACCCAGCAGGCAGGAACCTGCTGTCACAGTCTTTGTAGATTTGAATGCTGCCAATTCCAGAGAAATCTTCTACTGGCAATATGAGCAATGAAGCTTTGTCCTATCTTCCAAGCAGTCATTAACTGAGTACTCAAACGGTTAAATTACCTCACTTTTGCAGTTGGCTATGCTACCAAACATTCAGCTGACATGTGCAATGACCTGGTACAGGCCAGTCAGCAGCAACGGGAGGATGACATGCTTATGTGTGTGAGGGCCTGGTTTGCAGACCTTCAGAGTTTCGTCAGAAGTGTTAACTATATCTGTCATTCCAATAGTATATTGATTCTAAAGGAAAATGATAGCAAATTTTTTGTCAACATTTATTGACTGATGAATTGCTTAACATTTGATCCAGAATATTATACTTTGAGATTTTGAAGTGGAGATCTTGAGGAATTCTTATTCTGATGTCCGTTGCAGTGAAGAATGCAATGAAGAATGAAAAATTCAAATTCCCCATTAGAAGACCTGAATAAAATTGTTCTATTTCCATCAAAAATAGAAAGAAATACAGAAAATTATCCTCTCTATAGGTCAAAATGCATCTACAGTTGTTCAGGATGGAGGACATATCTTCCTAATAACTGAAGGACCATAAAATATTTCACATAGATACATACTTTTTTAATACCTTAAAAGCTCAATAAGGAGAAAATGAAGCTACAGGGAGGAAACATTTCAGAAGGGACAGAGTGCTGCAAAGCTGTTTCTGAAGCAGATGCAGCACAGTGTACTGTTAAGGCATTTCCCAGCACATGGGCTTTCATTCTACAGTAACAGATAGCTGTAGTTTATGGACAAGTAATAAATGGATTTTTGTAGGCTAGATTTACAGACCATCATTTATGTTAAGCCAGAGATCCAGGATCTGATATTGTGTAAGAAAGAAAAATATTACACATATAATAAAATACATTTTAATCTATTATATAAAAAGGTTTCAGGCAGCATGAGTTGACATCATTAAACTCCATTCATGTACTTGTCATTGCTGTTTCCATGGAAACTAGTATTGTAAAAGAAAATGAAAAAACAGGCTTGAGAAATATGAAAAAAAAAAGAAAAAAAATATAATTAGAAAAATGCTTCATTAAAATCAGCAAGTTGTAGTTTGCCAACATTAGAGCCTCAACACAGTGAGCAATCTGTGTATAGAAATCCTGTCAAAGTTAATGACAGTTGTGACAGACAACTGCATCAACTGTTCTGTTGTTAGTGGCATTAGATTATTTAGGGTACTCTAGTCAATTCAAATGTTGTATTAGTACACAGGGTTTTGTCTGTTTGTTTATTTTCCTTGGGAAGGAAGGGGAGAAATTACATCTTAGGGGACAGAAAACACCTTTGAGTTTTATACAGTCAGTGTCCCAAGTTTCTACTTTCTTTCTGAATGAATTGATTTCATATGAAAATATAATTTTGATTTGTCTTCTCATTTAATCTTCTTTATACTTCATCCTTTCATTTAAAACAATTCCTTGTTGCTTCACTTCATTTATTTGGCATAATAGAAATAAAAGTTCTATTTAGTATATGCTATAATGATGAAATATCTCCCAGATTTACAATGAAACCAGGGGGTTTTATTATGTAATGGTAGCTCTTTGTACCACTGGAACATGCACTAAAAATGTCATTGTTTTATTTATTAGAATTTGATATTATCAGCCCTATATAACTTACAACCTGAAAATACTTCCAAAGTGTATTACCAGAACCTCAAACACTTGTGATCTGAAATGTGTATTAGAATAATACAGAATTGTTCGGAGGGAAGAATCTATTTTCTCATAGCTTCACTGCACATGTTTAAATTCTGTACAGCACACCAGAGAATTTCATTTGGTTTTGATCTGTAATAAAAATAAGACTTGATTCTGAAATTGTGAAAAGGAACACAAAATACTTGAAAAAAATCAAATGGTACACTTGCCATTTCTTAGTAAAATAGGATCTGATATACAAGAATCTCACTGCAAACATTAAATCTTGTATGTTCCTTGGAATTGGAGCATGGGTTTTGGTTTTCAGATGGAAAAACCTGTGTTTAAGTCCCAAGTGATTTATTCAAATATGTGCAGTATCTTAACTACAAAACCCTCTGAGTGCAATTCATGAGGGCATTAGACCATACTGTTCCTCACCTTATCCATAACTTAAAACTGTAACCAAGTAATTTGGACCAAACTCAATTATTTCCATAATCAATGGAATTACCTTGCGGGACTGATTTGGGTCAAAGGTTGTTGTTTTGGTTTTGGTTTTTTTTTCCCCAGATCTTTTAGCAGAAGGCAGGTGCTGATATATAGTGTAATATGGAATAAGAAAGGATTATATTATAGTTGTACTATGAAGGGGTCATTGCAGAACAAAGGACTGCACATGTAAATTATTTCTGCAAGTATGATGGTCAGCCAGACAGATGTAATAGAGGCTCTCTTGCTCTTGAGTGCAACAGTATTTTCAATGAGGCCCAAATCACACAGTCTGCATGTAAATAACTTATACTTTATTCCAATAACTATAGAAAGAATATTTAGGAGCTGGTTTTTTTTTTTTTTTTCCCCCACAGGTCTCCAATGCATGATGACTGTCAGTCAATCTTTCCTCCTGATTAACAAAGGTCACAGACGTGATATTTCCTGCCATTTTTAAAATAATATTTTTCATTAGAACATATTACAGCCTAAGAAAAATTCTATCAATTAGGCACAGTTTTTTTAATTTACAGTAATAGCATATAAAACTACTGTGTCATATTTCAACCACCAAAGCTGATAAAATAGCAGATATGTGGAAAGAAAAGAAAACAAATATTTAACATTAAAATCTCACTTAGTTAAGTATTCTATAGGTGTATTTTTTTATTATCCTGTAAAATTTGTTTTAATACGTTATCACTATGGGCTGGATAATTAGGTTCTAGACCATATTCCAAGGTCCAATATATAGAAAAGATTCTATTTATTAAAATATCTCCGTTTAGGTAGTAGAGGCAACTGCTAACTAGTCACTACAGTTGTATTCTGTGTGATTCATCATCCAATGATCTATAAATTCAAAATTTGTATCCAAAGAATAATATCAAGTAATGCATTATGCAATCATTTCAGGTCAAGTTTATTAAAAATCATCCACTATAAAAAGCTATGTTTTCAATTATTTCCTGTCTTTTTTTTTTTATCTCTACCCCTTTACACTTCGGGTACATAGTGTAATTGAATGAAGAGTGCAAAATCAGAAACTTGTGCTAGAGACAGTGGGAGACCACAAGTTTTCTGAAAATGGTCCCAACATTCCAGAAATGCCAAGAAACTCGGGTTTGGGAAAACTTTTCCAAAGGTGGGAGACAAAACACTGTTGCAGGGGGAAAATGCCCTTCAAAAATCATGTTGGCCAAATGGTGAAAAGATATGCAAGGAGCTTTTACTGTGTGTATTGGGTTGTAGCACTACTGAGTTGATGGCTGCTTTGGGTCTGACATGCTTAACCCAGTTCTAATATAAAAAACATTATTTTTATGATATTTAGTATTGCAAATTCATAGCTGTCTATTTCTTTTATTTTTCTAGATGGCACTGAAAGTCACTAGTTTCTTCTGAAACTCTTGGAAGCACAGCAGAGCTTGGCAGTTTTACACCCTGGTTCTTCAGGATGGTACAAATGTAACAGTGAATTTGGTAACTTTGATAATTAGCAATTTTTTGAATACTGTTACTGTATTTTTCCTGTGTTTTGTTAATTCTGAAAGTCGAACTTTTGTTTTGTGGTTATTTCAAGAGCATATATCTAGAAAAATGGCTAGAGATCATTTGTTTATTGTAAAATGAGCAATGAGTCCAGAGGAAAAAATAATACAGGTGAGGTTAATAATCAAGAAATAATCTGTTCCGGTCACAAAGCCAGAAAGAGCTCTTGATCCAGAGAGTAAGAAAAACCAGAAAGAAACAACACCATGTGCTTTTTATTTGTTGATACCTGAGGCTGACAACCTTTGTAAAGTTTTGGGTTTCTATCTGAGTCAAAACAGTAACTGTATAGAACAGATATTACCTGGATTTTAATTCTAAACTAGCAGCCAAGATTTTATAAACCTCCTGAGGCAAAATGCAAGTAGCCAAAATGAAAGGTGGTCAGGGTTCAATACCACCTAAGGTAGTCTAGTGACTTCCATTTGTTTATTTTCCTGTAAATAAGGATTTATAGGTTTTGTGGTTTTTTTGAGACATCTAATTTAGGCCTTCATGAAAGAATCATTGAAGTGTTGGAAGACCTCATTATTATGTTATCCAGTATGAAAAATTAAATTTCCTGTCTGAAATTAATTTATGTTTAGAACTTCATAGGAAAGGGTCATAGAACGGCAGGATAATTCATGTTGGAAGAGACCTCTGGAAGTCTCTGATCCAACCTCCTGCTCAAAGCAGAGTCAACTCTGAGATCAGACCAGATTTCCTCAGGGATTTATCTAGTCAGGTCTAAAAAGTTTTCAAGGATGGAAACTACACAACCTCTCTGGGCAACCTGTTCCAAACCAAATAAAAAAACCTTAAAAGGTCGAAACTGAAACAGGGGAACATTTCAAGGTGGTGGAAGTAAAATTTTTGATTCCCTGATATGATTGGAAATCTTTGGGGATAACTGATTGCAAATATTTCCAGTCTGGTTTTTGTTTGTTTGTTTGTTTATTTGGGGGTTGTTTGTTTGTTTATTTGTGTATTTTTTTTATTATTATTCTTATTCTTTCTGGAGAAAGAACACAAAGATATAGCAATATTCTTATGACATAGAAACCTTGGCTCCCTGCCATCAGCATAGACCACATTTTTTAAAGTTTGGTCTCATTTGGAAGGATCATCCACCGATTGGGTGTAATGGAGAAATTAGAAACAGTTTTGCTCAAAGTTTTGGTACTGCCAAGTCCCAGTTTTCTTGCTTTCTAGTTTAATTTAATCTCTTAATGTTATTTAACTGTCTTTTAGTGGATGTTTGTTCATAATATTTAAAACAAACCTAATGAAAAATGCAAGATAAAAGTGTGTCTTGAACATATTCAGTATTCTTAGAGTTTCAGTCAATGTAATCCAGAAGATATGGCTTCTTTTTCAAGTCTTCCAAAACATATATTCACCCTGTAGTACTTTGAAAATCCTAGTGAGTGAAAGAAATCTAGATTTATAAAAATATGGTGGAACTTACTTATTTCAACTGCATTGGCTTCTGTTTATCTTTACTAATTTCTCATTAAAAAAATACAACCAAAGGTCTTATAATATGCCTTGTGAGATTACATATTCTCAAGATTCCATTCTTTCAAAATCTTCTTTTGAAGGTTACACCATTAGCACACCAGTTTAGTTGAAGTTTATTCTATGAAGATACTACCATTTTTAACCTCTTTACCAACACTCCCATTTGAAAAAAAAAATAAATGTATCAAGCAATACTAGTGAATGAGCCACCACTTCTTTTCTTTTCCCAATGTACTACTTTTTACATCATTCCAAGCTGAGATCCAATGAAGGAGGTATTAAAGGAGTAAGGTAACCATCACATAGATCACATAAATATATCCACATTCATTATTTCTGTCCCAGGAAATAGTTAATACAGGTACCACTGGTCAACAATGAGCTATTTTGTAGACTTCTAAAAGGTACTATATTTGTGTAAGGTCTCAGCCTCAGACCTGGAGACACATGCATTATAGATTCCTAGTTCTGCCTTTCATTTTCACATCAAGATGCTGTAATCACACATTTTCTGTCTTCTCCTAATTAATTAATGAATGTGAGAAAAAATATCTATGTTTTATGTGTGAGAAGAAAGTTCCAGTGGAGAAAAAAAGATCAGATACCCTGTAGAAATCCATGCCTTACATACAGCTAATTTTAAAAATATTTTGTCATAAATAATTGAACAACTCAATATACATTTTTTCCATGCAACATAGTGATAATATTGGTTTTAATTTCACAGCTAAAAACATCTTTGTTGTTGTAGTCCAATTTATTAATCAATGTAAATTATCAACAAGTTTCTTTCAGAATGAACTTTTAAAAAAACATTAAATTTTAATGACTTTTTAGGAGGGGTTTTCTTATCAGAGATTGTAACAGCATTTTAAATGTAATACTATTGATATAGTTTATAAAAGCAACTGTGTCACTGGTTGAGAAAGGGACATTTAGTCGTGTTTCATGGAGATAACTGCATAAAGCACTGGAGAAATATGGCTTTGATGACACTTTCATTAATTGAAGGTTGCCATAACAACTGAAGGTCTGCACTGAAAGCTAGCCAGTTACAAAAGAAACCAGTTGTCCTCCATCACCCTTATACTAATTTTTTAACATTTGCACATATACAGCAAGCTTAAGCAGGGCAAATTTATACTGAGAAACTATGAAAGTGAAAAGGACATGACATAAATGAAAGTAATGGCAACTACTAAGAAACATCTGCTGCCTCTCAAGTGGCCAGTGTATTACTAAGGTATAGAAAACTTTAATTTTGGTACCAAATTGACTTGCATAAAAATGCATCAAGATGTCTCTGCCTGAGTAGTATATGTGCAGGCAAAAAAAAAAAAAAAAAGGACAAAACCTAGTTATCGGTGTTGTGCACAGATTTCATCTTTTATTTCCAGTTTTGTTTGTCCTATAATTATTAGAATTACTAGTGCTTTTTTGAAGCAAAGAAATATGTATATGCTGAATGTGTATAGTCAAACATTAAATTCATAAACAGTTCTGTGAAAGATGACTACTTTTCGAGAAAGAACATATCAGAGGGTTTTTTTGGGGAAAAGTTTGGTAAGCATAACACCTTGCTCAAAATAAAAACATCATTTAAATAAACTTATTAAATAACTGAATCCAATGAGAGTCACTTGCAGAGCAGAATTATGTTTGTGATGATCAGTAGCTGAAATATTAAGGAAGATGTTGCGCAAGAACCAAAATAAAGATCAAAATGACAGATTGATGCTAATGGGTATGTTAAATGAATTTGCTGTGAGAAAGAACAAGTAAAATGTTTATCATTTGCAGCATCTTATTTGTGGGTTATACATATTATTGAGTATAACTTACCTATAGCATAATGGATATGTTGTTCATAATCACGTCCAAGTTCAGCTGTTTAGGAATTTAAATACTAGAAAGAACTAAAAAACAAATACCCTAATATATATGGATAAATAAATAGATAAATTAATCCATGTGCACATGCTTATATGTGTACACCCACACATCTTGTTAGAAAAGGACCTGTAGGACTTGTATAAATACACAGACCCATCATCCTTTATTGTTGCAAAGTTTAAACATATGATACAAGTGCTTTTGTTGAACAATATGATCTTGTTGAACTTCTGTTTTTCCCAATAACTCTTTTGGAATTTTTTTCTCCATATTTGTGAAGAAAATATATTTGCAAAGTAACATAGAGGGAAATAAAAAAGATTCCCAGTACTGACACCTAAATGGAATCAGTTTTTAGACAACTTCAAAAACACAGCTTTTCCAAATCACAGTTGTATGCATTTTTGTATGTTTGGATTCCAACACCAAAATGGTAGGAGAAAGCTATGAATTCATGTGCAAACATTCCTAGGGAGGTTATCTAAATTAAAAGAGAAAAGGTTTAGTCATTTAATCATTTATGCAATCATCTAACTGGAAAATCCCCAAAAGTAAAAATCACCTAGAAATAGAATAGAACGGCAGTTCATGAGAGTTTAACAGGAACATAGAATCCCAACTCTTATTTCATACATCAAAAAATGAACAAAGCTGTCTAAATGTTACTCTGTTTCTATTTTTTTCAGTTTCTCTATTCCCCCTTATCACCTCATGAGAGGGCTGCTTGAGCAACTGGCTTTTACTCTGCATTATCTGTAGATGAGAATCAGTTATTCAGGGACCCAGGAGTATGAAAACTTTTCCACTTACAAAAACTTACCACTGCTGTTTAAAATGTCAATGGGAATCTGCCTGGATCTGATCCAATGTCGTATACAGTCTTGAAAAATCAGGATTTGCTGTCTCTTGGGTATGATCTTGGAAATACCTGGAGTTTACAACTGCTGTTACAAAATGCCTATTGGCCTTTGTTTGCTTCTTTCCATCTACTTGACTGCCCCCACTCTCCAGTTCCTAAAATTGCTTTTGTTTCCATTGTTTAATCTTTTAAGAAAAGATATAACCTTTTCCTACCATTTTACTTTCCCAGCTTTTATTACCTACATCTTCCTTTTTCAGTCCACTCTTTAGTCTCCTTTCTTTGACAGATTTTCTAACTCTTCTGAGACTATATTCTTATGCTTTCTTAGTCCCATTCAGAGGAAATTGTGACATCCTTTGATGTTACATTCATACTAACGGTAGCATTTTATACTTGAGTTTCCTCCACTTAATTTGTGTTTTATCATTGTCACAAGTTCTTGACCCTCAAATATTTGGAAGAGTCTTCAAATCTGTAGAAGATACCTCTAATCAGGAATTTCCAAGAAAACCAACTATATATTTTAAACAAAGAAGATTGTATTTTTAGAATTCACAGCTTGCTCAAGGGAATATAAAAGCCAAAGAACAAAACAGTATGTGTAAATAGTTTGCCGCATTTTCCAGTCATATGTTATAAATTATATACTTTTAACAGTTTGAGTTATTTAACATTTATGGTAATTTCAGGCAGCTTGCTTAGAAAATAATTCAATGTCTTTAATCAAGATAGAAGTGCACACAGATATTTGCTTATTAAATCAAATTCCTGTCTCAGACAAGGTATTGAACGAAATGCCATGAAACTTTGATTTTCTGCAATAAAAGTTAAATCATACTCATTCCTGGGGACGGGGGTGGGGGTGGGGGGCGGGGAGAACAAAACAAAATAAAGGAAAACATAAGCAACACTTCAGAACTATCTGTTTTTACCTCAGATGAATAGAGATTTGAAATATCATTGGTTAATTTTTACCAACAAAGAGAAGTTCTTTTTTTTTTTTTTTTTTTTTTTTTGTATTCTGTAGCATACCAAAGTTTTTCTCAGATATGCTTACAGACATAAATGGACACATAGGCCACAATAATGAAACTCTTATTTCCAAACTCCTCTTCTTAACTTTGGAGATTCGTTCTTGGGCTTTTGCATTGCTCAGACCAAAACTAGTGGCTAAAAATCTTTTCTGAAGGTCTTGACTTTTCCAGGACACTTCCATAAGAGATGTTAGAAAACAGTAATAAAGAACTGGGACACTAAAGGACAGCAGCCCAAGAGGTTCTGCCATATCTCTTAATCCCATTAAATGCTCATTTTACAGGTCTACAGCTAATGTGTCAGAGAGCAGTTTCAGGGCAGTATCCTGCAACACTTTCACCTGTTTCCCAGCCTAAAATGGCCGGGATTTGTCAGTGTCAATGAATACAAATATTTATCAGCATCACATGTATCAGCATAACATGTATCAGACATTCTGTGACTTTCATAGTTTTCCTTGACACTTCCTCTGTGGGTCTACAACTATGAGAGGACCCCTTCCCTTAAAGTTCATAAGTGACCACAGATGTCCATAAGATGATATTGAGCTTTCACATCTCTCTCAGTTTCCTTCAGTCCTCTATAACATAATAAGTATGTTTTCTTTTATTTATACACACACACATACAGAAACACTTTTTACTATATATAAATACAGTAAAAATTTAATGTATTAATACACATTTGATATAGGTATATATATTAACATGTATATATACATATATAGAAAGAAATCCTACTTAAGATTTTGTTTTAATTTAACAACTATAGCAATCCTTGGTCAAACTTTACACAGGCTATCTATGAGGTCAGGATAGCAAATGGAGGTAAATCTATGACCAATCTATGCTCATGTCATATATCAAACTGCTCCTAAGAGCAATACTTATAGCTGCAGAGTCTTATGATGTATGCAACACAAAGTGATATCACAAGAAAAATTTACTGAGATTGTTAGTATCATAGAAAGTCCTGAGTTAGAAGGGACACACAAGGGTCATCAAGTCCAACTTCTGTCCCTGCACAGGACAACCCCAAATTCACACCATGTCTCTGAGGGTGTTGTCCAAGTGCTTCCTGAACACTTGGTTCTGTCAGGCTTGGTGCTGTGACTGCCTCACTGGGGAGCCTATTCTCATGCTCCACCACCCTCTGGGTGAAGAACCTTTTCCTACTATCGAACCTAAATGTCACCTGGCACATCTTCCTGCTATTCCCTTGGGTCCTATCATCGGTCACCAGAGAGAAGAGATCAGCACCTGCACGTCCTCCTCCCCTTGTGAGGAAGCTGTACACCGTGATGAGGTGTCCCCTCAGTCTCCTCTTCTCCAGGCTGAAAAAAGCCTTCTGTTGAAACAGAAGCTGGAATTGGTCAGCCTCTATAAACTATGGAAAAGAAGATAACTATTTATGGCCATGGGACAAAGCAAAAAATACTCTGCTTCCCATATTCTTCAGGTTGGCTAATGAAGACTAACAATACAGCAGGTTGTGACACTATACATGTCACACCTAAAAGAATAAAACTTCTAGACCAAAAGCTATTTACAAACAAATTTTAATCTTTTTTAATACCTTCCAAAACTCAATTAAATTCAATTACTGTGATAACCACTGTGAATAGACATTTTATCCTTATATATACATGCATGGTGTACATGCCTATGTAGTCACACTTGAATATTGAATAATAGGTATAGATGAAAAAAAAACCCAACACAAGAAGTCACATTATTTAAAAGGTCACAGATTTTGTATGTATGAGTTGGAAATTTTATTTTTTAAATCTAAGTTATTATTAAAGTTAAGATATGGTAAAAAAAAGTGAGGTGCTGATGACATTCCTGGCACCACTTTGGTCTGATGACCTCACACTCAAGACTGCACAAAGAGTCTAATTAATTGTCACCATAAAGAATTCCAAGGTGGGAAGAGGCAGGCCTCACTGCTAGTATTACTTTTATATGTGTCCTTGTAATAACCAACTCCTTTCACAAGAATAGAATCTATGTTACAGTGATTATATAATATGAACATATGGTTCTTTTAGTACAGCTCTGCAGTTGCAGGAGTTTGGTGGCCTCTTACACAAAAGTAGATGTTTAATCTAGAAAGTAATAACTTGGGGTCTTGGTTTAAGGAATGTTAGTGTCAGCACTTCTATAGCTTCTATGCTATAAAGAGGAATATGTTATTTGGTTATATATGTATACATATAATGATAATAGAGCTTGTTGCCTGATTGGACCTAGGTAAAGTAAAATAAATGCAATGGAAAGATCCCTTTTGATAAATTCTGAATTAATTCACAAATAATTATACTTACTGCCCAATTTTAGACACTTAATTGAGGTGTGTCCCTTAGAAAGCATATCTCCATTTTATAGAAGGAGAGGTACAGGCCAAGGTAGAGGGGAAATATAATTGTTTAAATTGTAATGTTTTTTTGTTTTCAGATAGGTATTTCTAACTGGAAACAACTTTTGATGGATATTCTTAAACTATTCTACTACTGCTTTCTATATATTTTCCAGAGTGACTTTCATTTATCATAGCAGTCTATAGTCGTCTGTTCAGGTATTCAGTAGCCAACTCTCTGTGACACATAATGATAATACTCTTATATTATTTCTCTACTGATGTAGCTTGTGGGTGACTAGTAGAGTTTCATGATAAATTTTTTTCTTAAGAGATTCACAGATCAGATAAAGAAGATCTGATAAAGCAGTGGTACTACAGTTCAGGCTTATAGCACAAGTTTTTAATAGAAAAGTTAGGACAACATATCCCAGAGTATTAAAAATTTACTTACTATTATAAGATCTTCCTATGAAAGGTACTGGCTTTATCCAATTTATCCAAAAGATCAAATTTAGTGTTATTCCTAAAACGTGAGGAACATTGGTTAGTGTCATCCTGAAGTGTGGAAATATCTATTGATAAAAAGCCTGCAGGCCACATAGCAGATGTTGCCTCAAAAAAGGGGACCAGCTTGTTTAACTGAAATTGTTGTCTTCTTCCTTTCTAAATTTCTTCATTGTGTCTTCAGTTTCGTCCAAGCCCACATGAACTACCCAAACCCAAACAACTCAAAATCTTATAAATCTTATACACAATTTATTCTTTACAAAGAACTAATAACAATTACTTCCCAAAAAAGAAACCCAAAGAAACACAGAGACACTCAGGAAAAAAAAAAAAAACAAAAAACAAAAGGATTTTTTTCAAAAGCTGAAGTAAAATCTTCCACTAGAACAAGTTGCTCAAAGCCCAAACCAGCCTGACCTTGAACATTTCGAATGTTGGGGCATCCACATGCAGTTTTCCTTGCATCTCCAATTATCTCTAAGGGCGTTAAACCAAGTTTCCGTACACCTGCAAGACCACAATGTGGTCTTCTTCAGAAAGAAATTTAGATATACAGTATAATATTGTATATTTCTTTGAAAAGAGAGATTTTACACTAGACATTCTCACTTTGTGAAGTCTGCACCTTACCCTTATTATGTCCATGCTTTCAAAAGGGTCAGTTAAGATTAAGTGCACAGAAGGAATGCGGATGCTACAATATCCTACTGTAGGTCACTGTAATTGTCTGTGCAATTCATAGGAAGAACTAAATGCCTCAGTCCTGGATTCACAAGTGTTCTAATTGGAGGGCTATCCAACCTAGCTGATAAGAAGTGCTGAGGCTAAGACTGGATACCTTCTTTGCTAAGTCTGAGTGTTTAAGCCAACACTGTTGACTTGATCTTCACTGACTAAATAAAAGCTCAGACAGCATACACTTTGATGTTTGATTGTACACATGTAAATGTAAATATTCTAAAGTTGAACTGAGTACTACCCAATGAGTCTTCAGTCCCAACTTTGCCCAAGATTTAGGCATTCTTAAATGTTTAGCTCCACTTGGAAATCACAAGCCTGGACATCATCTGGTTTTGCTTCTTAAGTCCTTTTATTTTCAAATGTCATGAAGATACAACTGCATTTATTTTTTAATTAAAGTTGAGCTAGTATTTATGATATGGTCAGTAGATTACAGCATTTAGCATGGCATAATGACCTGAGTCTAGTTTTCTTCTCTGCTTTACAGTGTTCAAGCCTCATTCTCCCACCCTATATGAAGCCTCAGCAGGCCTTTAATTATTGTGTAGGGAATATAATAAACCTCTCCTGCTGAAGCTTTTCTACTTTGTCTAATAACACCCATATTGCATTTGGAAGAAAGTGGAACTATGTAGAACACAATGTTTCTCGTTAGAGCTTTTGCCTGGGCAAAGATATCCTTGGTATCAGTCTTTTTCTCAAGGACAAATTAGGCTAAGAACCATTGGTTCTTATGACCAAGTTCAAGATTTATTCATTATGACTTATGTCCTCACTCAGAGTTTTGGAAAAAGGGGGAGGGGGAGCCTTCAACAAAATACAATTGTTTCAACATTCTTGTTACATTGAAATTGTTTTAATGACTGGCTATTGAATCAAAAATGTTCTTAACTGGCAGTTATTTTTTGTATTTGAAGATAAGCCAAGATTTTCTAGTAAGAGAAAATTTTACGTCTATGTGAAAGGACACAGATTATTGTTTTCAGCCAGACACAGAATCAAAGTATACTTAAATTCTATTACCTTATTAAACCTTAATTTCCTGAGTTTTGTGTGCTGTAAGTATTGTCAATGGCAAAACTTACATTGAAGTTCTGCCTTCACTTGAATCTGCCATATAAACTGACCACTCTGTCCATTGCCTTTAAAAGTATCATCTCCTGAAGCTGTATCAATATCTATGAAGCAGTAAGGTTTTATGATATATGGCCACAAAGTCCCTCTGGTTTTTTTGCAAACACAGTTTTGTTAACAAAAAGCAGATGTGCCACAAAAAATCCACCTGCCAAGTGCTGGAACTGTTCAGCATTGCTTAAAATAACTGTTTAGTCCCTGAGCAATTTGGTGCATGCATCCTGCTGTGCTCTCTTGAATTTTCACTTTAAATTGTTTTGTTTCTGACCATATGTAATGCACTCACTCTTTTCTGCTCAGTGTGCTGGCATGCTGCTGTGACTTCTCACAGGAAAATCTTTGGGAGCTGCAGGACACATTTAAGCTCTTGAATGAATTTTTCAGTAATGACCTATGGGTGTCAGCATTTTCTGCTGCCCTTTTTAATGAGCAGTCTCTTGTTTGGATTCACTGCTGATTTTGCTTTTAGCTGTAGACCCCCTGATGAGCACGGGGTCAACATTCTGTTCTTGGTATTGTGTCTCTCCACAGACATGCTTTCTGTAGATTCACAGCAGTAACGATTTTGCCTTCTTTCTTGTTCTTAGTGTAAAGTTCAATATAAATGAATTATGCCATTCAAATATGGGGCTTTCTCAAGATTGACTTCCTAGAGTATTCAAGGGAACTTCCTAGAGTATTCATCATAGATTTATTTCTAGAAGAACTCACTCAGAAAAAAAGAATGAAGTCTTGTGTCCTTCAGCGTATTAGGTTCACAGTTAAAATTTCAAATCTCTGGGGGAAGAAAGACAGGAGAAAACAGGTATCTTTTAGTGGCTTGACAAATCAAATAGAACAGAGTTGCAGTTGTTCTAACATGGTGACATGCATTAAATTTGAATTGCCTGGAAGGAGAGATTTGGGAGTTGGTTCACCTGCTAGTCCTTCTCTTGTCAAAGAAATTCTGGTTTACATTTGCCGTGGATACTCCTCTCCACAATCCTGGTATACCAGGCTATAACCAGACCATGGCTGCTTAGTGGAAGAATCCTCCTCTGACTCATGAGTACTCCTAAACCTACACAAGTGTCACTTCCATTAGTGTAGCTTCATGGGCTCCCAGAACAGAGAGAATACTGTATCACTCATGTCATGCAGACTCTTCTTAATTATTATAAGAGCTCTATAAATAAAAAAGATTATTTTATTCTATTAAACTAGAGTTAAGTATGTTTGATTTAATAGAAGAAAACCTCAAAGCATAAGATGGTTCAGTACTAAGTTATGCTTTTAGGTTTTCCTTTTCTGTTTCAGTCTCTCAGCTAAGTTAGCAAGCTGACATTTTAGAATGTTTTGATACAGCTAAAGAAAAAGGGCCAGAAACTGTTCTCTGGCACTGAGGCAAAATGCCCCTGACTAGTTCACACCTATGCTGCACAGGGCTAGCTTGCTCTTTAGAGTTTTGTTTCAGAGAGAGCTTGGTGGAAAAAACCCAGAGACAACTAGAGTAGGCTAACAAGTAAACACTTAGGTTGACTGCCAGTCCACTGCTCTTGCTGACTCTCCTTTTTAACAGTTCATACATTTCCTGGGCTGGCAGGTTTTAGGTATTACTGAGATCTTCATAAAAATAATTTATAATGGATAAAGTAATTGTCTTTTTTCTTATCCAGAAGGCTAGAGAAATCATACGATAAAGAACAATGTCTACCAGCTATCTCGATTTACAGGAAAACCACCTAATTTTTATTGAACTCTTTGCAGTTAAGATTTTCCTCTCTCTTCATGGTAACTTGGTACTAGGACATCGGATGATAAGCAAAAAGTGTAGTCACTTTCTTCTCCCTTCCTTCATCAAATTTCTGCCACTTTACTTTCCATAAGGCTTATTTTAAAGGTTAATCTTTATATAAGCATCTTCTTAGAACTATAGGGCTTAGCAAGCTGCAAAATTTCTTATTAAGCTCAGGCATGATATACCAGATGGTGAAATAAAGACATGGAATGCCTAGAATAAGTAACAGAGCTCCTGTATGCACTCTGGGTTTTAGGAAGCCCTTTTTGGATATCTTGTTAAAGGTAGTTGTCATGCTACACAGACAGTATCATTTTTTAAAACAGGATGGAATGTCTAATGGCATAATTTGGTTCTTCAGCTGTGCAATGACATTTAATCAGCAGTGCTTCCCATAATAATGTCATAGAACTACAGATCTTAAATGCAATTACTAGTCTAAAATGCACTACTGATCTAAGATATAGAGGGTATTTTAATTAGTTGATGTTCTGTGACCACAGATATCTGCAGATCCTAAGGTTAATATTACCTCTGTTTTGTAGTTCATCTCTGCATTCATCGCATTCAGGTTTGGATTCTGAAATGGTTATAAATGGTTATATAGGAAGTGAAATGGGTATAACATAAAACAGATATGTCTTATTCTGATTGGCATCTGAATGATTTTCTCTTTGAACCATATAGGTACAAGAAGACAGGTAGAAGTTAGTGAATGGATGAGGCTGGAAATTCACGTAACAATTTTGTTTGCTTTAAAGATATATGCATTTATCTTAATATTCTATGTTAAACATGATCAGTTATAGCAGTTGGTGAGAAAATACATGGATATGGAGCTCCTCCGAAGAGCTGTACGCATGGTTTTACCTTAAGCTGTGAGGTAAAATATATTAGCTTAAACCTTTCATGGCAATTTCATTGCAACCTGAAGCTATGCTTAAATAATGATTTCAACAGCACAAGTTTGATTCCCAGAGACAAGGCATGAACCTCCATCCAAATGCATACAATTGTTCAGAAAATGGAACAGGTGTAGAAATGCATTTGTAAAATGTTAATTTTTTTATTTTGTTTTGTTTGCGATAGGTTACTGTTTACCAATCATGCAGCCATAATATTTTTCTGCATTTCACCCAGGTCAGACATAAAGTAGCGGAGGCATAAAAGATTATTTAAAACCAGCAAAGATCACAGAATAAAATTGTTTGAGCACTTCATCTACATTGGGTGTCTGTGGCAAGGGTTTAGTGTCAGGGATGGGGAGTGTGGGTTGCTTAGAGGTGGCTTGTGTAAAAAAGGTCATGGGCTGCCTTGTGCCAGCTCCTCAGTGGACCCACCTTATACTAAAGCTGAGCCCATCAGCACAGCTGGTGACACCTCTGTGAAAAGATATTTGAGAAAGGGAAGAAAACACCACAGAGAGAGAGGAAGAAGGAAAAAAAAGGAGTGAGAGACAGCAGTGGGAATACTAAGGTCAGGAGGAGAATGAAGAAGAAGAGATGCTCCAGGTGCCAGAGCAGATGTTCACTGAAGCCTGTGGAGGACCCTATGCCAGAGCAGATGGATATTTTCAGAAGGACTGCAGGTTATGGAAGAGCCCATGCCAGAGCAGAGGAAAAGTATGAAAATGAAGGAGTGGCAGAGAGAAACCATTATGTCCTTACTATAACCCCTCCTGTGCAGCTGGGGGCAGGGTAGAGCAGTCTGGAGTGAAGGAGTGAAGACAGCCTGGGAGAAGGGGAAGGAAATATATTATTTTAGTATTTGCCTTTGTTTCTCACTACCTGAATTTTCTTTAAATGGCAATAAATGAAACTAATTTTCCCCAAGTGGAGTCTGTGTTTTGCCCATGACAGTAAAAAGTAACTGATCTCCCTGTCTTTACCCACAAGTTTTCTCATCCTATTTTCTCTTCCTGTTCTGGTAAGAAGTGGAGATAAGTGAGCAGCTGGTGGGAGTTTGACTGTTTGCCAAGGATAACCTCCCCTCAACTATTCACTGGAAGGCAAAAAATATTTTTCTCCATTGTCCTGGTGTCTGAAAACGTGTTATGTTTCTTGCTATAAATTCTGTTTCAACACTTCTAATCTGTGGTTTATCTCTTGGTTTTATGATCTCAGATTTCTTTAAGAATTACCCCAAAAATGTGGATGCAGAGGTAGAATAGGTTCTGATACTGAAGACAAGGCATAGGGTCACAGAAGAAAACAAACAAAGAAAACTCCAATTATTAAATAACATAATAACAATCCATTATCCACTGTGCTTTGAATTTTATTAAACTCCACTTGGCAATGTTAGAGGCTGATGAATCTGGAAGCCTGGTGGAAGCAAGGCTGCCACAGCTCCACGTCCTCAGATCTATCCAGTAGCAAGGCTGGTCATGTATTCCCAGTAGACATACATGAGCACATATGCTATAAACACATATTTCCGTGACCAACCACACAAATTAACAGACAGAAACACTCACACAAACACAGATGGCACAAATGGCCTAATCCTGTCCCCCAGTTCATGTTGAAGGTCCATTAGTAGGAAATGGATGAATGTGTAAAAGGTAGATTCCTCCAATAGCTGGCCTTAGACAATCTATCCACTGTCTGAACCCTGGATCCATGCCCCATATCCAGGAAAATAGTTAAACATGGAATTTTACAAGATAACAGGACAGGGTGTGCTGATTAGGTGCAGGGTATGGCCAGACAAGCAAAATCTCTGGCCCCTTTCTACATGTGTCTGACCCCTTTTATCCCCTTATGCTTTTGCTTTACCATGTTTGTTCCTCCCCAAACCTCCGTGATCCCTCCTTTTCCCCACCTTTGGTTCCTCTGCTAAACGCCCCATAATAAGTCTTGTACAGTCCCAAAATGCTCTTTCTCTGTGTCCCACAACAGGCCTCATACCCCAATGCAGTGACCTCCTCAGTCTGTAAGGTGGCCTGAACTACTGCTCCTGCTGGGTCACTGTGATTGGTCTCACCCAGACCATGGGTCTGATATCCCCCTAGGAAGACCTGGGAAGGGTGGGATTGAGGTTTGTTCCCCTAATTAGTTTATTGGGGTTCTCCAGATGGCCATCATGCCTCTGTGTTTGTAAGGATTAACCTTTAGCCACATAATGAATAAACAACATGCAACTAGGACATAACCAATTAAAAATTTAGCCATTACTGTAAATAAATGCTTCTTACATTAATAAGAAAGAGACAGATGGACAAAACATTATGTGAAGATGTTATGTAATTTTGTGCAAAAAGTTGCTGAAGAAGAAGACTGCAGAAAACTGGTCTTTCATCAAACTCCTTCAGAGATTTTTGAAGAAATTCCAATTGTACATATTTATAGAAATATTATGGCATTTTTATCGAGATTTGTTATTTATGTAGGCAAGCTCATGTTAACCTTAGACTCAGATAACCTAAGAGGAACTTCTTTAAAAATGGCCCACACAATGAAAATTTCAATTTCTTGCTTAACTTTACTTGCACCTTGCTCTTATTCTGTGAAGACCCATGAATAGGTTTTAGTAAAAAAGGTAGTGGCTTATAAGGCCACTTTTTCGTAATGAGTGTACTGATAAGGTATAGTCACATGTAGAGGAATATTATTTCAAAGACTTCTAGAAACCTGAAAGAAATTTTGCCTAAATACAAGCCCGGTTCAGGATCTACACTGATTATTTTTATATTATTAAAAACGCAGGTGTGTATCTGCTTGCAGAGTAGGTTGATAAGTGTTGTGTGGTTTGTTTTTTTATTTTTTAATTATTATTCTAAATTGAGAGAAAGAAAACAATCACTTTGTAATGCCAAGTATGATCTTACAGGTTTAGACAGGAAAACAAAACTGATTTACTATACATGGTAAAATCCATGATTAAACACGCTAGGAGGGGGAAGAATACATTAATGTTTTTATTGCTGAATTAGAAAAATAATTCTTGTATGGATGCCTAATAGAAACAATGATAGCTTTAGAGGATTTTCATTTCAGATACATTAAACTATGTGACTGAAGAATCGATTTTAGGATGCTGTTGCTTAACAGAATAATGTCAGCTCTGGTAGCAGGGATTGTTCTGAGGAAAGATTTTTTTTTTTTGATGTTTGCTTGAACCACTCATGCCAAAATTTAAGTTTGTCCACTTAAATTTTGTTTCAGCATTCAGACATTTGCAGACCTCAGTACAACACTGTAATGCCTTATTCAAAGGAATAATTCTGAATCATTTCACACTTCTACATAACTGAAGTATTTAAACTTATGTTTTGATTTGAAATGATCAGTTATCTGTAGTGAAATACTTTGAGTCATAGAAAATTGAGAGCCGTTCCTGTCTGGTTTTAATTGGAAGGTAAATGACATTCCAATTATCCATAAAAAAACATTTTGTAACTATTGGTTAGTTTGATTATTATTGCATTGACTAAGTGTTTGTGAACCTTAGGCTTTCAAGGCAATGTATCTTCTACAAAAATTTACATAAGATTAATATGCCTACATAAGGTTTATATAGCATGTAAAGTCTAGTTAAAGACATTGCTTGAGGGAGCAGACCAAGCGGTCACTAAGGGAAGAGGAATTGTTCAACTTACTGCAGCAGAGTTGCTTACTAGATGGGCAAGCACAGAAAATGCCTCCTAGCTGAGCAGCATGGTGCCATCCACAGAAGTGAAACAACCTTTATTCTAATTAAATAGGTGACATGAATGTCTTGTAAATAAGCAGAAAATAGAACACATTTCCAAGTGAAAGATTAAAGTGGTCTGGACAGTCCAGATATCTTTCAAAGGGCAGTTTGGCCATAGTAGCTGACATATTCTGTCAGAAAAGTTGGTCATCAAAAGGCCTGAAACACTGACTTCTCTATTCTGAGGAAAGAAACAGGTAGTCACCTGTATGAGGGAAAGAGAGCTTTCAGATGTGTCTGTCCTTAGCGGAAGCAGGTTAGACTTAGTTTTTTTAATTGCTAGATATAGGTTTAGTTTGGGTTCAGAAATAACAGTTGCTTTTCCAATTTACTTAACTGGGCCTATGTGAAGTATGACTTTTTTATCAGCCCAGTAGTGTACTGAATATTTATTTGTCCTAGATATCTGGGACACTACAAAATTGCTTCAGTTTGTCAGCACACGTTCCTTTTCATCAAAACATTAGTAGATTGGGTCCACAGTTTAGCTGTATGGCACAAGGGAAGGTTGCACGAGGGGGTCAAGGGAAGGAAAAAGTATTTCCCAGTGACTATTAGAGATATTCAGAGATCCTCTGGTGTAAAATAAGAAATTGAGAATACAAAGTTAAACCTTGAGCATTACAGTAGAGACATGTAATTAGAACATGTACAATTTATTTCTTGAAGATATTCATAGAGTGAATCTTGACTGAAATGATGTGCACTGTATGCAGTCACTGTGTTATTTTAGTTCTACTTCTCTTTAAAGCATAAAGGTGTAAAAAATGCCTTATAAAAATAAACTTAAATCAAGTAACTTCAAGACTTTTGCTTGTAGTATTTATTTATATGTATTTTTTTTTCTTAAGAGGTAGAAATATTATTATAGTAGTCAATTACTGTAACTTTAATCTCATTTACAGAAATGTGTGAAGAAGATGCTGTAAATGTCAGTATGGCTTTTAGAAACAGATAACAAATGCTTCATTTTTGGACTGGATTGCTATATCCTGATTCTTTTTTCTATTTCTTTTCTACTCTGAAAAGTATGGTGAGCATTTTTTTGAGACCTACTACCAAGTTTTGTTATAATTAAAAGCAGTGGTATGGAAGTAAGTCTTTTCTTTCTTTTCAATGCCATGTATTAAGAATATGAATACTACAATCCAAATAACTTTACCTCTACACAAAATCCAATTAATCGGGAGTGCTTTTAATAAATGCAGTGGTCTGTTAATTCCAATGTTTTATTTTTCTAAGTCTTATTCTTGAAAATCACCACATCTGACTGTACTCTGTTCTGGTTTTCCCGTAACATTGTTAATGGCATAAGATGTCAAGATTCGTTTTCTAAATAGAAGATACTTTATTATTGGCACATGTTATATTAGGCTACCATTACAGAACTTACCTAATTTACTACCAGACTGGTACTGTGGTTAACTGAAGACTGTGTAAGATTTTAATTAGAGGTCCCTTTTTCCTCTATGGCAAACTAATTTACTTTGATTCTGTTTTCAGGGATTTTTAATTTTTTACATACTAGACAGAGATTTTTGTTTGTATCCTTTAGATTTCATGCACATTTTGAAACAAGCTTCTTTAGCTGGTATTGACATAAAATAGAGGGGTTTTTTACAAAATACATTACTTTTTTTTTTTCCTTGTTAACAGACACTTTTCAGAGAGACAAAGAAATATTATATATATAAGAACTGACCGATCTTTCCACCTGGTTCTTCCACACTTGTGCACAATTCATTTTTATGAACAAGGGTAAGAAAGGTAAAACTGCTGGGGGTTGGTGTTTGATTTTGGTTTGGTTGGGTTTTTTTTTAACATTTTCTCTCACTAACTGACAGTATATTAACATCTATACCAACATAAAAGGGCATATACAAAATATTAACTAAATGTCTTTGAATCATTGAGGGCAGTGAAACAGTCTCATTTCAGATTTGTTTGTGTTCTTCACTCTATCCACTGCAAAGTCAGGTATCTGTAACTTTTTGGGCAGATTCATTTCATGGACTGTTAACTATGCAATGCAGTTTGAAGAACTGATGCAGTGAAAATGGGTAAGAATGGGTGGAACTCTTTTTCTGCAAAAATCTAAACACCTTTGGGGTATTCCATGGAATTAATTTCAAATTGAATCTTGCAAGTAAATGAGATAAGTTCCCTACTTCTTTAGGTTATCAGAAATCTATTAATAAACTTTGGTTTTGTTAAAAGAATTAATAATGGAGCTCCATTTTCACAACATAATTTCTCATGTCTGGTTAGATCATTGAATTATAAGAGCATTATTTTTCAAGTACTGTCTACAAATAGGGGAACACATAACTTACAATAACTAATTAAATTAACTGTATCTAAAATCCTTAGAGGACCTGTCCTGTAATATCTAAGCTCGAAGTCTTTTGCATATATATATATTTACCAACTTCAGAGGCTAGAAAAAAAAACCTTAACCAAGTATAAATTAATGGGTTTTACCTCTGTGTTCCTTAATATGGCCTTCCTAAGCTCATATAAAAACACTGAGATGATCAGGGAGTGGAAGCAAATATCCTTAATTATGGGTTATTGGATCATCAGTCCACTCCTGGGAGTACTAAAACTCTTCATAGTCATATCAGAAAGCTTATGGAAGTTTTTGGATGAGGCTGATTACTGTAATACAGATTTAGGGTAGACTGGGTTAATTCCTGCACTGTTAAATAAGATGTTCCTTGAAAATTTTAATTATTTTGTTTTAAAATTAAACATTTAAAATTTTCAGGTGCCATTAGACGCATCTCAGTTCTGAAAAAAAAAAAAAAAAGATCTGATAATCCAACATTCACAGATTCAGTTGCTGCCTCTGGTACACATAAGCAAGCCTTTCAGTAAAATGAACCCTGCCTGCACATCAGGATGAGATTATTGCCACCAAGAAAAAAAACAGTATCCAAGCAGGTGTTCATGTCTGTGACACTTATTAATATTTTAAGTAATATTTCCATTTAAATACTAAAGAAGATAGTATCTGGCACTTGTGAAATCTTTTATGTGAATTTCCTCTTAGAACAGTTCATCTTTCTCTCCAACATTTTAATATAATGATTCAACAATTGTAGTCTGAGCTGCATACGCTTCACAGCTTCAACAAAATATCAACTAGATTTGTATTGTATGTTATGTAAATATGGTTTGTATAGGTAAATTAGGCTAAGAATTCATAGCATGGTGATGTGCCAGAAGAGATTTCCTGAATGAGACAACTTTGCCTTTAAAAATGTGGAATAAACAGCTAAAGTATGTTCAGATTCTTTTTTCCTTGTACCTATGTATCCCATATTTACCCTGTCAAATATCATTGCTGGTGAACTCAGTAGAACAGCAACATCTGAAAGAAACATGGCAGAGTTAAAATATAGTAGCCTTATTCCTTAAAGCCTATAATTATAAAGACCCTGCAGCTTTTCCAAGAAGTTTTTCATATTTAAACATTAATTTATCATACTGCATGTTCATTACTAATAGAAAATAATAAAAAGACTTTAGAATTATTTGACCTTTTTAAAAAAATCTTATGAAATATTGATGGAAGGAAGCCAGAAATGAGGCATTTTAAACAGATGCCACCTATTGAATGCTTGCTCCTGTTAAAGTTTGAAATTCACAAATATTGGCCTTCTGTAACCTAAAATATGAACTAGAAAAAGAAAAAAAAAGAAAATATTTGAGATATGAGAGCTTCTGATTTTACAAATACAGAGCTACACCATGCATTTTGAAGCAAGTATTAAGAGTATGTACTACACCTTTTCTGAGTGTGAGCACATCTTCTGTAACTATGACAGAAGAGAGAAAATTAACAGGACTTTAGGTAAAGACCTTCTTGTTCAGGAGAATGGTGTGTGGGTTTTTTCCTTTTTTTCTTTTTCTAGTTACTACCATGCTGACACTTGCAGCAACACTACCCCTACCAACAGAGAAGTTACAGAATCATTGTTCTCCTTTGCAGAATCCCCATTCTTTTGTTTTCATAACATCAAGATAAAGGCAGGCTGGAATCTAATCCCCACTCTCAGGAGGTTCTGAGCTCTTTGGCTTCTGCACATTTGCTTGGAGCTGAGAATGCTCACCCTCTTCCTGAAGGCATTCAAGACAGAAACTGAATAAGCTAACTTTAGATGTCTACAGTGCAGACATCTGTACTTGTCACCATGGGGTCCTTCTCTACTGTTGATGGAGAAAGCCAGAGACTTTTAAAGAACAATTCATCAGATATATCATGGGTCTCCTCTTTAGGGTGAAATGAATTATGTCCCAAGGTGCTGCTGACTACAAAATGAGCGTTGAATGACTAGTTCAGGGAAATTTCATCAGTTTAATCCCGTATCTAGTATCCAAATGAAGAATAGAAAAATGAGAAAGGCACAAAAGCGCAACAGCAATAAATTACAGTAAAATTCTGGCACTTTAATATTGTTGGATATTTGATACATTAGTCTCAGTAATGTACTTTGAATAGATTCTGCATGGGTTTAAACACCAGTATCATATATCCAAACGTATACACATTTACAATCCTATGTATATCCAAATGAATAAAAAAGGATTTGTGATATATAATCGCACACATCTCAGTCTATGTTATTCAGTAGAGTATAATGTGAAATCGGTGGAGTACTGTTCAGTGGAATATATTTATGCCTGACGTGAGTCTGTCTCCAGTGGCTGGACTTCGGTCAGTTCGGAGGACCCTGAGACACTCAATCTGAACAACATTTGTTTGAGTCAATTACATTTGTTCAACCAATCAATGACTTGGATTTCTATTACAGCACATTAGGGAGACAGGAAATAAACAAGCTTGATGGACAAGTACCACTTTAAAGTATCGATGATTTCCATGTAAATTAAAATTATATAGCTGAAAGGGAAATAACTACTCTGGAGAAATATTTAGCAGTCTGCCTACTTATTTCAGCTATTCAGACACCAAACAAGGGTGTCAAGGCTATCTAGAATTACATCTGTAACTTTTCTTTGATGCTGAGTGTTTGGGAATTAGTAAATACTGCTTAAGGTTTGGGCTTGGGACTTTGGGATGATGCTGAAAGCAATGAAGCTTGGTAGCGCTACAGCTAGGAAGGTGGAAAAGCTTGAACTTTCCAATTTAGTTCTGTAAAGAATGTGATAGCATTTATTTCAAAGTAATTCTTTTAGCTGATTCATTGCACATTTACATGGCCCTCAGGAGTAGTTCTTTTGCTTATCCTGCTAGACAGACTTAAGAAAAACATAACCTTAACTATTTTGATGATGGTTGAAGCAAGCGACTAAAGTGGAAAATCCAATTATTGTGACTTTTTGAATCAGCAAACAAAAAGTAACTGTTGTGAGTGTAGGAAAAATGAGAATAGCAAGTTAATATTAAGTTAACTGTAAGAAAGGTACCATCTTGTGAACAAGGAGACTAGTTCAGATAAGTAAAGAACTTGATTTTAAAAATAAAACCATGTGAAGGATAGTCACTAAGATGTTCTAATTTTAGTATTCTATTTACTTTTCCTGTTTTTTTCTTTTTTTTATGACTATCACAGAAACTGTAGAACTCATGAGAGCAAAATAAAAAAAAAAAAAGTACAAAGATGTGATGGGACCCAAAATTGTCAAAGACTGAATTTGTAACTTTCACAAATGAGCAAAGCTAGACAGAACAAATGCAAAAGTTTTATAAGGTTGGTATTTTCCTCCAGGACTGATTAATTCAACAACTTTTAATGACTTGGTTGTTGAATTGTTGCTTGGTTGTAACAAACTCTTCTCAGACCTTTCCAGGTTTCTAGGAAAGTCTTTTTCTATAAATTCTGAAGCCATACTTTCTCATAAGTCTCTCAAACTTTCCTGTACTTTAGGATCCTCAGTATATCATTGTGTTCCATTTTTATTTTCCCACCTAATATTCACTATCAAATTTTTCTTCAGATGAACATACTTATCTGCCTTTAGGACAGGAGTGATCTCCCCTCCCCCTGCTCCATGCAGAGTGCAGGGGCCAGGACAGAGCAGACAGCACAGCACAACTTCAATCCTGATGCTCAGTCGTGATTTTTTAACAAAACAGAACACATAGTTCATTAAAAACTGCAGATGAACTATTAAATTCCACTTAACAGTAAACCCCAGAGTAGAGGAAAGCTGAATACATCTAGACTGGTGGCTGGCAAAAGCTAGTACCTATATTTTCAGGTCAAGGTGAAAAACTGACACTAGGTGGATATGAAATAACCTGTTTCAGCATGTGGACACCTCTTGAACTTCATATTTAGAGACTAGTATAAGCCTAAGCTGTTTTCCAAAAACTGATTTTAACATTAAGTCATCTTATTCTATTTACCACAGTCATCCATATATAAGGCACAATCTTTTTTCCAGCTTACTGAATTTGTGGCATCAGAAGTATCTTGTAAGAAATCAGTTCTGAAATAAAAATATTCTTGATATGGCAAAAGTTGTTCCTTGCATCTGTTTGGAAATAATTTAATTTCATTAATTGTTCCTTTATTTATGTGGTACTAGAGAGGGAGATGCTCAGAGGAAGACTAGAACCTACAGCCACCTTTTCTACAGCATTTATTATTTATTATAAGTGTATCATACGCCTTTCTTGCATTTTCTTACTAAGAAATATTGCACTTTTCCATATTTCTTATGTGAGAATGCCTTTCTATCCCAATCTTTTTGTTTTCTATCTCTGATTCTGCATTATTTATTTTCAAATTTAATTTTGCCAATTATATAATTTTTTTTTTCCCTAAATTGAAATGTACAGATAATAAGAAAGATTTTTTGGCACCAGAACCCCCTAGCTCTGTTGATCACTAGAGTGTCATTAGACTAACAAGTGTAATTACATAATTTTATGCTAAATGTTTTTTAATGTTTAACTCTTCATCTGCTAAATCCTTAATGAACCATTTCTGGAAGCAGAAAGCTAAACCTACTGAGCACTAGCAAGACTTTCATGAACTACTGTGGAATCTATAACAAATTAGAAGCTGATTTTTAAAAATATCCAAATTATCTATTAAGCAGCAAAGTGGGACGCACTAGGTAGTGACATAAAAACTACAATAAATATAAATTGAGTGATAGATGGTGAGACACAGCTTTATTGCCATGTTTTTAGTGTGTGCTGCTTCAAGCAAAAACACTTATTGTACTGAGTGACATGCCATTCACAGCTGACCAAGTGATGAACAGGTGTTGTTAAAAACCATAATAGTGGAAAAATGCAGTTGAGTAAAAAAGGTCAGATGTTTTGTAAAAATGTTGCATGGGAAGTATCTCCATCAGGTATAAGAAAAAGCCTAGCATTATTACAAAAAAACCCCACTTTATTAATATTTACATTGATCAATATTTGTTTAGAGATGCTTCAAAACGGCAGTTATTGTAACTATGGCCCATGAGTCTATTCTCACTGATGTAAATTTTTTGAATTCAAAAAGTAGTAATTGCTCCTGAATTCCAAGTATTTCTTTTTACATTAGGCTACTTCAGTGACAGAACACGCAAAATAATATTTGAGATGGAAAACTATCGGAAATATTTTGATTTGAAGACCCCTCTTACATGCTACTTCTATTTTAAAAATTTTGACAGAGAAATTAATAACAAGGGTGCAAAATCCATAGCTTTTTGATTTCTACTTCACTTCCCTCATTCACAGTTCATGCGTATTTTCTTTTACAGCTGTTTCACTTTCTGGTTTCCCTGTGAACCTTTCCCGCTCCCCCCCTCCGCCGCCCTTTTCTTCCTGTTGTATTTAAAAAAAGAAATGAAACATGGTTAGAAGCAGAATGTCCCAGTTTCCTTGTTATTGTTTAGTCTTCTGGAATCTCCTTCCATGTAACTTTTGCTGAGATTGTTCTTTGCATATTTAAAGCTCTTTGGTACAGTACATTTTGGCCACAAATTTTCCATTGAAACTGATGTACATTTACTCTTGCATACATAACCTCATTTTCTGGAGAGTTAGTGATCATTCAAGAGTAATTATTGTTACACTTAGTTTGCTTGTTCTTGGAATTTTCTGAAAAAAAAACACCACAATACACCCAACAAACTACCACTATTCTCCCAAATTTTTCATGTAAATTATCATAGGATAGTAATCATGCCTTGATAGATTTTCACCCTGTATTTGAGAAAGTCCCATTTCCAGGATTAACAAAAGATTATTTTGTCATTTTTATCATTGTTATTGTCACAATTATGCCTCTGATCAATTTGGCATTTGGCAGGACATTTAACATGTTCTAGTTAGAAACACTTCTGAATGAGCTAGAGGAGAAACAGCCAGAAGAGAAACATAAACATCTTTATTTCTTTGTCATTTTGCTCAAATTCAGGAAAAAAAAAATCTTGATTTTGAATCCCAACTGAAGGCAAACATTTGCAAGGAGCTCAGAAACTAGTGCTAACTCCTTTTGAGCTGAGGAGAAAGCTTTTCTAGATCCCATTCTAGGTGACCTAATTTTACTCATGCATTGCATGTATATTCAGTGTACTCTTAGAGTACATTGAAAGGCTGGGTTTCTGCCAGGAGCTTTATGATGGTTATTCTAATGTCTAAGTCCTTTAGTGGTGTAACACACCATATTACCTTTTAGTGTCAAATGTTCGAAATAAGTATAACTGCAGTCTCTTCCCTTCCATGCTACATCTCACATTGTTATTACAAAGCATTCAACTCTCTTCTTTAATTTGCTCACCCAGATTAACTCAATTAACACTTTGAAATAGAAAAGGTGGATATAGATAATGTGTGAGAGATATTAATAGCTATAAGAACAAAAATGTCAAGAAAGGCAAAGTGTAAAATATTCAACTATTATCATGGAATATATTTTTGAGAGCAGCGATTGTTCTGGTGGATTGAAATATTTATCAGGTATATGGTAAATGTCTTAAATACAAAATGTATTTCATATATTAAATAAGGCTGCCCTTTTTCTAAGGCAGGTTATATAGTACTCATATTATTTATATCCATCTGTACAGAGAGAGTGTGCCATTTTATCTTTTATTGTGCTTTAAACATCAATGAAAAGATTAAAAAAAAATATTTGGTCTGACTTTATCTGCATCCTGAAGTTCTGCTGACAGTAAATTTTGTTTATCTCCCAAATAGAATTAGGAAATATGTGTAGCATGGGAAGGTCTCAGAGAAAAGTTCAATTTTTGATAAAAATTAAGTAATTTTTATATCACAGAGACATAGGAGGGTGTAGGACACCACCACATTGAGCAGCCAATAGGTACTGATAATTTCAATTTTTCACCAATAGATGATGATGTCTTTTTCTGTTCTTTCACACCAATTATCATTTTTTCCAGATTATTATCCTGTTCTTACACTTAGAATAGCCAATGGCAGTTACCAATTCTTACTTTCTGAGGATGTTTTCACCTGTTCCCAGACTATTCTTCACCTTTTCAGATCATAAGTTATCATTACAGTTCCTTGGTTTTGCACTTATCAATAGTATCTCAGGATGTCTCCAGTTTCTAGGTACCCAGCTGTACTTGAAAGATGCCAGTTGCACTTCTCAAGGATGCTTCTGGTTCACAGGTTTAGTTCTCAGGCTCACAGTTCCCAGGCTGGCAGGCATTTTCTCTCTCAGTATTTTTCAGCGGACATTTTCTTCTCTTCAGTAATTTTCCGCTTCCAACCAGACTGCCTACATCACAGCTGCAAACAACTAAGGGCAAGGACTTTCTACAATAAAAAAAGAGCACCACATAGGATTGAACTGTGTCCTTTGGCACATTGCTTTCAAAGCATATGGAGTTCTTCACTAATAAGAGATTTTAATAATTCCATAAAAATAAAATATGTAACAGGTGTTCCAGATATCTACATATGAGCTATTTCAGTTCCTCCTGTAAAAGGAACTCTTTCCCAACTCTTTCTCCCAAGTCCATAGTTTAGCCTGGCTCTTTCTCATCTTTATATTGTGTACCATATACAGTACCAGCCCTTATGCTGTTGTGTCCTGTGCTCAGTGAGAAGGAAAAGTGATTGGTTTTCCAGGTAGCAGTGGTTCAGATCACATTCCTGTTTGGTATTGGGACCCTAGTAAATGCTAGCAGAGAATAATTTCTTTTTCAGTTTAAGTAACACCTGACAATGCAACTGAAATATGCTTAGCAGTGATAGATTGTTAGATATTGCAAAAGAAGACGAAAAGTAAAAAAATTTGACTGTAAAAATATGGAGACATGCATCTTGAAATGTGATCATAATCCAGGCAGTGATCTCTGCATGCTGGAATAATATACATATGAAATAATAACGAGAGCTATATATATAAAAGCTATTAAAAATCCACTTAGATTTCTTTTAGTAAAGACAGAGAAAGAGGCTTGGGGATTTTTTTTATTTTATGGTAATAAATAACTTTAAGTATATGCCAGCCTTTAACAAAAAAGGTATTAAATTTCTCCTGTGGGCAGCATTGTTCAGTAATCATCTGCTAAGGAGTATCTTTTACTATCTTAGTCTCTGTCAAAGTTAAGATATTTGGCTAGATAAACTATTGGTCTGATCCATTATTGCAATTCCTATGTTCCTATGGTTTTTTATTTCCTCAGTAACAATTACTTTGAACTGGATAATACAATTTAATGCCTACTTCCCTTGTAATTTGGAATGAATAATACTCACTATAATAGGCGAGTCTTACAAAGAGCTTTCAGTTCTGAGTACTGAAATGATACACTGACATTTTCAGTAGTGAATAGATTTCACAACCGACACATTAATAGTCTTTAAATTGAGAAAGGTCTGGTTGTACATCTTCAAAAAGGTTCTGAACGTGAGATAAGTCTTTCCAGTATAAAGACTTATTTCTTTTTAAGATTATATATTGTTAAAATTTATTAATTAGGTCTAGAATTTGTTGTGGGTTTTTTAATTTCAAAATTCTGTGTCAAAGTTGACATTTATGCACATAAACAGGTTGATATTTTAGAATTATTGGGCATCTGAGGCTACAAGTAAAGGTCCAAATCTTAGCTATCTCACAAGGCATACGTTTTAGTAGGTTTTTGTAAGCATATCAGTGGATAACATGCAAGATCCTATGGATGACATTTTGATCATGGTCCTTTCTGTTTCCAAAAGGTACTTAGTGCTGCTTCACTTAATGGTAACATCACAGTATTGATGAACCATGGAACACAGCATCCTATGTTATGAGGATTTTAGGCCTAGAAATTCAGAAGTCCACATTTAAATACATTTTCTCCTGCAGACCTCCCGTGGGAACTTGGCAGATCATTTAGGGGACTAAGCATAGATAATATAAAGAAGACAAAAAAATAATATTTTCTCCCTAATTTGTCCTTGTATCAGCAGTGGATAAAATGGGTAGTGTTGCTCTACATATAAAACTTCAACCTCATCTATGTTAGAAGATAGAGTTTCTGTGGAGCCAACAAAGAATGACAGAAATAGTGAGATAAGACACTATAGATGGCTGCTTCTTAAGTATCTTGCTGTTAATAGTCTAAACAAATTTACCTCTTGATCTCTGCATGCAGGTTTCATGCCTAGGTTTCAAATGTTCCTTTTAGATACTGTATGCCTCAATTCTCCACTAGTAACGTATCTGAGTTCTTAGGTAATATATGTTGTAAGAATAAATTAATTATAAAAATTCTGAAGCATTTAATTGACACAGGGAGATCCATCAGTATCTTTACTAGAGATTACAATTTGTATTTTAGATGGGTCATCAAAATAAATTCAAGCATTAGCTTTCATCTCTCTGTGATATGAGACACATTTAAATTCAGAAATGTAGAAGGTATAGCTAATACTAATCCCCTAAACTACTCAGTATAACTAAATTAAATTAAGTCTTTTCAGAGGCAAAGTAATTAAATCAAAACCCTTATGTCATGCCATTGTAACATCACTTGTTCTTAACAGAATATCTTTGATAAGACATTTGGGAATTTATTAAAAATTATCAGTAAATATAACTCATGGATATTATTATCCATGCATGTAAAGTATGACTGGTTACCTTTATAAAAGCAACTGTAGTGGAATGAATAAATCTGTGGTCCAGCTGTAATACAACCAGTAATTCATACAAATATCAGGAAGAATATGTAGGGAAATACACATTAAGAAAAATATAGACTGAACCTCAGCAAACAGGAATGCATCTTTAATTTTACTTGCAGACTCCATTATAAATAGGACCAAAATCAATATACTTCTAAGTGTAAGACAATTAACCAGTAAAAGTAGATATGTTCTATGTGCTGGCACAGATTTATTATTATTCAAGCAGTAATTTTGTGAAACTAAAACAAAACATGAGGCTGTCATCCCAAGTGTGCATTCACTTATAATTTGTACGAATTATTTAGCTCAAGATATTAGGGACAATCTTTGATTTCAGACAGATCTGCTGAAATATTAGCATTACCTGAGTCATTATTTGTGTCAGAAAGGACTACGGTTTAAGGCAATGAAGATCAAAACATTTTTCTTTTTTGCTTTATATTGTTTCAGAGCAGAAATGTTATTCTGTTAAAAATATTTAAATACATGCAAATGAAGAGATTGTAAAAATAAATTACACTGCTAGAGGGACCTTTAATAATACCATCAGTGTGAAAAGCAGTTTGGTTTACAACACTGCCTATGTTCCAAACTGTCCTTTAGTGCATGACCAGCTCTGTTCAATAGAGTTACTATTTTGATTTTAATTAAAAAAAAAGAATAAAAAGGCCTTTAAAATCTCTTGAAGCCACCATCTAAATTATACCTCATATTTCCTACCTTTTCTTCCCCACCCAGAGAAACTAAACTGTTTTTCACTGAAAAATTATACAAACATTGCTCAGATACTCTCTTATTAATACAACAATTAAACAGCAGCTCTGATGTGGTAGATGCCATTTCCCATGCCCTTTGTTTGGTAGATTAATAATAGGTTGTGTGAATGTCTGTTTCTCTGCTGAATCCTCTCAGAAAAATAGTGCAAACATAGTGCTAGGTAAAAACTTATTTTGTTCCAGAGATCAGGTTTTATTAATTGAGAAATCAAAACCAAAGTTGAACAACTCATCTCTTCTTCCTAGGACTGACTGCTCCAAATTTGTCAGAAATGCTTTAAGGAAAAATGTTTCTGGCTAATTGAAACATTTCATTTTGATTTTAGATATCATATTCATATCTCTAACTATATGCTCAACTATTGCTTTAAGCTTTCTGTATTCCTAGTTTTTAAACGTTCCAATATTTCAGACACTTCAGTGTTTTTTTTTCCAATTTATATTATTTATATTTTGAAAAGAACAGTTGGATTTTAAACCAAAAATCATAGTTTTAGGTTGACTCTCAAAGTGTTTGCAATCAAATATTCAGTTTCACTGAAATTACCATGGATTTGGAAAACATACAATCAATCAAACAAGCAAACCTCCACCCCAAAACAGAACGGAATATAATGAAGTTGTAAGGCTATGTCAAAAAATACTTTGGCTAACTCTACATCATCTTCTAGAAGTACATTATATTAAATAAAATTCAGTTAATTAAATACAAGGTATGCTTGTTCTTCTGCTTGTTTCTGAATAATTTTAAGCTGTCTATCCCTTTTCTGTATCTTTGACCCAACTATTGTAGAGATAATAAAATGTGATAAAATTCTAAACACAGAAGGGATTTACTGAACAGATTCTGAGAGCAATAGATATGACAGAAAATACATTTTTTTAAGAAAATGTTTACCTGTTGTAGAAAATAAAAATATTTAATGGACAAGGTAATCAGTACATGGGACAGTAGTGCTTTCTCAGTATTCTTTTACAGGAGAAAAAGAATCAAAGAGTACATTAATCAGTGCAATGTTATAATAGCTTTGTATATGCTGTGCAGATGGTACTGGGGAAGGGAAGAGGAGGGAAAAGAGGAACTTAAAATATACTTAAACTTTAAATTTACTTAATTTTAATCACAAAGCATTACTTTTACTTTAAATTTAGATTTTATCACATTCCTGATCACAGTCCTGATCCATGGCAATGCTAAAGTGTCAAGTAGTGAGGAGTTGTGTCCTGAGAGCATTGTAGCTCTGAAATAGACTCCTAAGCAGAAATAGATGACATTTTCAACAGTGAATATTAAAAAAAAAAGTACCTTTTTCAAGCCTGCATATGAATATACAGAGAATTTAGATTCCACAATGTGATGAACCATTTCTCAAGCAAATATTTGTATGTTTCTAATATAACAATATACTGATATCCTTAATGTTACCCTGAGAAGTGTATGGTAAGTAGGCTCAGGTATAGAGCTTTGCATATTGTATACCTTGCTTGTCTTTCTATTAATATGCCAATAAAAAAGGTCTATATTACCCCTGAACTAAATATAACTTTCTTACTGACAGAAGGAAAAATACCAATAAACTATGTTTTTCCTGGAGCTTAAGATACATTTTCTAGCAATATTGAAGTACATCAGAAGACAAAGAACAAAAGAATTGTTCTCTAAACATTAAGCAATATATCTGTGACATTTTTTGTAAATAGAATTCATGTGTTCTTGACCTTTCCTAGCTGATATTCCTTGAATCAAGTTTTAAGAAACAATTTTAATATGTATTTGATCCAAACAAAGAAGTGTGAGACAAAAAAAAGAAATAAATGAAAAATGATACTGACAAAAATTACGGCACTGGTAAAATTAAGGTCCAGATAGATAGAGCAAATTACTAAATGCAGCTTCAGCTGGAGCTGATGTGTCTTACAACATGGCCCTCATTAATGTTAAAATAGCAAATAGCTCATTAACCTTTCCTTAGTCCCGGAGCAAACCCACGAAACAGCTGCTAGTTTTCTAGTCCTAGTGTACAGTGTATGCTAAAAAAGAAAAGTGGGTTTACTTCACAGGGATAATGTGAAAAGGTTTCCTACCTGTTGTGGAATTGTTATGCATTTCGTGCACGTTGTTATTTTTGGACACCATAAAATTATAAAAAAGTGCAAAAGGAAGACATGAACAATTTTGGCTTTTATCTCCTTAGGCCAGAAGTAATCTTTTTTTGTCACATTATTCTATTGATCCTACTATTACAGACCGTAATTCGTTGTCCTATTGGCCCCACAAGACAGGTAATAAACATAACAATAATGACAATAACAATACTGAAATCCTACTCATATTCTATTATTAACAACAGCAATATTCTTTGTCATTTTTTAAATCTTTTAAAACAAAAAATGATATTATGATGATCTGTATAATACAGACTGTTTAATTTCTTAGTCAGTAACTTCTACACCAAGGCCCATGACTTGAAACTACAAGGCCTGTTACACAGAGGTTAGTCTAGAAGACAGAATTCCCTGTAGCTTAAAATCTGTCAGTTTCTGAACTTGTGGTCGAACTCATACAGATCTTTGAAAAAGGGAAAATACAACTACAAAAAAGAAGAGTTAATGATAAGAAAATTTACCATCAGCTTCTCCATGAATTTGGGGATGGCTTCTGAGGTGTATTTACTGAACAACGAGTTCATGCCGCATTATCTGTACCATAACTTACACATAGATGTTATCTTTATTACAGACTTGAGATATGACCAGTATAGAATGGAGGAAAAGGATTATGTCTCTAATCCTTTGACTAGCTGCAAGGAAGTATTCAAGGTATTTTTGTGTACACACAAAGAAATCGTACATTTAAATGTTGACTGCTAACCAAATACTCCATGTTTAAGAAACATAATTATAATAACTTCTGTTGATGTCATCTTATCACAGTAAACCTCAGGTGTCTGAAAATTAATTCCATTGATTAAAAAGAATAAAATTCTAATAAGAAGGCTCAGGTTCAGGTTCTTCCCATAACTAAATTCAGTAAAACAACTGATTTTCGATTTTATGTTCTATGTGAATGGGATGTGAAATATCAGGGGAAAATGTGAATATCACGAGATTTACTAAGAATTATCATGAGCTTTATATATGAAAAAAGCACAGAATTCCCCTAGTCTTATAAATATTATTTTAGTTCCTATAGTCTAAAGTCAAACTCTGAATAAACAGACATTGTATATGTCATTTCCTGTATCTAGTTAAACTATTAATTGCAGCAATAGTGACAATCCCTGAAGCATGCATGTGAAGGACTCCTCATACTGTACCATCAGATCAGTAGGTCAGTTTTGTTATACAGCAAATTATACTTTGCAATGTTGCCCACATAGCAGAACTATTTTTATTATTATGTAGCTAAGTTTACCAACTTTTTCTTCCATGATTAGTATGCATTTATTCTTTAATCCATACCTTCACTGTCTCTCAGTCAGTCACCCAGTTCTTGTTATTGTAGGTCAAACATAAATATACTTAATGGTGGCTGAGGAGTGAAAATTAAAATGAAATAAAGTCACAGCTCTCAGTCCTAAATCAAAATATCTAAGCCTCTGTCATTCATAAACAAACCTAAAGGCTCAATATTAAGATGAATTTGGACTCATCCTCAAATTCACCTGTGTTCAAACTTGGTTATGTGTAAGTATTTTTAGGTTTTTTTAAAGTCACACCTTCAAATCACAGTGAAGCCTTTAGCTTGTACTACTGAGGATCCTTCTGGGACTTGGAGGAAGAACCACATCTTAGGATCAATCCTTTATCAGCTGTTAACAGCAATAAGTAACAAACCTTTAGACCATAAGGTATTTTTAGCTTCCTAAAACAGTAGAAGCATGAGCAAATCAACACACAGTCAATAAACACATTTCAAAAAAAAAAAAAAATTTCAAATATTGGGACAAATTTACCTAAGCTCCAAAAATATGTGTTGAAAATTTATATAGATATATATTTGAAAGATTTTATTCTCCTTGGGATCTATAACTATGCTCCCCTACTCAATTAAGACCCTGACTTTTTTCTCAGATTTTAAGAAATCAGTCTCATTGATCAATCCTCTGAATGTAAACACAGCAGTGATGTTTTCTATTCTTTCCATTCATTTAATTGTCACTTTTAGTAATTATAGATTTTTAAATTTTAATCTAGTCAATTACTATGGACAGTGTATTTGATTTTTACTCACTAGTTTTCTAATCAAGGCCTTTGCAAATGCCAGCCCTTTTTCTTTGATTTAATAAAACAATTTTGTCACAGGGATTACCCTAAGCATTAATTAGGCTACCAAGAAAAAAAAAAATGTCAAGATGTGTGTTTAAAAATGAACTATAAGGGCAAAACTTAGTCTGTCTGAAAGCTGTGTACTTTTAAAGAACAGTTAAGATCTCCTGTGAACAAAATCCACACGATGTATGTATGTATGCTTTATAACATATTGAGAGCATGTAGAATGAAAATTTTAAGATAGTTTTTATTGCTTGCTACTATAAAAACCTCCATTTTGTGTCAAGCTTATGTATCTGATTAATGCTGCCTACATGAGGTTATAAGCAGCCTGAACTGAAGTCGCAGACTGTTTTAACCTCTGACTAATCAAAATCAATAGGCTGCAGTGAACAATGAAAAGCAAAGGGTAAAAATGTTTCGTGGTCTGGCAACTGAGCAGTTTTTTCTAATGTTTGGCTTTCTGCCTCCAAAAACACAAAACCTTTAGGCTATATTTTAAAAAATGTACTTTTTAGGAGATGCTAACCCCATCTCACACAGACGACATTAATCATGTCACCTAACTTTGCCTGTACAGCAATGTAGTACTCAGTGATAATTTCATACTCAAGTCATATTATAGCTAGAGCATCTCTGGAAGCCAAATGGTCTAATCAGGCAAAGTTATTCTTCTAAGAAAGTAGATTGTTTATTTTAAAAGGATTTGACGTTGTCCTTGCAGATACAGAGAACTATTTTGTCTTCTTTAAGGTTCCATACAAAAGTTGTAAATAAATAGACATTTGTTTCTTTCTCAGTCAGGAAAATTAACCAAAGAATATTGGATTTCTTTTTTTTTTTTAAAAAAAAAAAGAAAGAAAATGAAAACAGTAAGATTATACAGATTTTAGCATTAGATTTGGAAGAGCTCCAGGGCTGAAATGGAAATTCAGACAGATTAAATATCTGGAACTTAAATAAGGGATCCCTGGTGTAATTCAGAGACACATATTTATGAAACCACATGCACCAGAGTTCCTCAGCTATGCAAGCAAATCAGATGAGCTTAGGGGATTTACAGCTTTCTAATGTCCTTACAAAACTCCTTAATCAAAAGCCCTTAAGTAATTTATCTCTATCTTCTGTGCTGGGCACCCTAGACACACACTTGAAAAGTGGATTAATGAAAAGGCACTGATTGGTTTTGATTTCTAACATATATTTCACTAAAGTTCTCTTCTAAAAAAGTAGTCTTCAGTGTCTGTTAGAAGCTATTTATCATCTACTGTGTGCTCCGTTTTAGAACAAAACAAACAAGCAAATAAAAAGAATCCTTATCCTAGGATTCTTCAAACCCAAAGCCTCAGTGCTGTAAATAAATGCTTTACCATTGATTCATAAGCTTGTGTAAGCACAAGCTTAAGCTAAGCAAAAAAACAAAAAATCCTAATCCCTCATACCTCCCAAATCTATTGTACTGTCCGCATGTAAGATGGTGGCCTATTGAGAAAATCTGCATGAAAAATTTGAGGCAAAGATAATGAAAATATTTCAACTCTTTATTTTTAAATAATTTTTAAAAGCCTCCCTTACTGTGATACTTAACCGAGAGTGTTCAGCTGCAACTTAAGCGGTAGTAGGTTTGTCAAGTGTTTATTAACAGGTTTTCCTCTGTTTTCCTGTCCTGTTAATTTTATAAATAGCTACCTATATAGGATTTTTTCCCAGTATTGCTCTTAACTGTATTTTTCAATGCTTGATGCCTATATGCTTGAAATGTTTTATGTGTGCATGTGTGCTTTGTCTGAAGCCTAATACCTTGCAACAAGATGTCCCTGATTGACCTGAGTCATAATGAAAGTGTTTTGTTTAGTAGGTGAAGATGGAAGATGATAAAGGGGTTCATTTTTCTTTTAATTGTTGTTCAGGTGCAGAGTTAGTGTCAATGACAAAAGCATTGTAAAGCCTTTGATAGTGAGGCCATAGCCAGCCAGCCAGCCAGCCTGCCAGCCTTCCTTCCTCCCTTTTCCTCTTCCTTCCTTCCTCCCTTCCTTTTTCCTCTTCCTTCCTTCCTCCCTTCCTTTTTCCTCTTCCTTCCTTCCTCCCTTCCTCCCTTTTTCCTCTTCCTTCCTTCCTCCCTTTCTTCCCCTTTTACAGTTAAAGCCAGATCACAGTTCACAGTGCAGAGGTAAGTGCTTAGGGTTGCTGTATATGGAACAAATGCTTATAAGCAATTGGACTCCTGAAACAGCTAGCAACAAAAGCCAAGGAAGGGCGCTTGCCTAAATTTCTATTTCTTTTCTAGCTCTTCAAACTCAGAGGAGCTGTTACAAAGTTCACCAGATGTTGAAGTGTTTTTCAATTTACACCTGAATATTTTTCAGTGTAGATTTTAATCCACTAGGGAATTACTTTCTTGCAGAACTTAAATGGATGAGATATAGGAAGGTAAAATTTCAGTGTTTTCCTTTCTTCATTTTAAAAGAAACTCTAAAATAAGAACTCAGCTGGATTTAATAAAACGTATGCAACCAGAGGTGAAAGGTGTAGTGAATTTACATCATACTCCCTCATGGCTGAACAGAATGTGAATTGTAACCATCAGCAGTTTGTGTTTTCTGAAGGGAGAAAAATCTAAAAGTCTAACAATCTCAGGGTCTGTTTAGGTAAGTTGAAAAAGATAGCCTGACTGTATTTTGAGTCAAAATAAAGTGAGTGAGAAGATGTGCTAGCAGCCAGAGACAGGTTTTATATTGAGTGGCTCTGGAAATATTTATTGAAAAATTATATTAAATAGAATATTTTAAGGTTGTACATAAATACCTTAAAAATCAGGAAATTAATTTCCAGTGTGCATATATTTACTAGATGCATCTTTTAATTATGCAATTAGCTATTATTGCTTTCCAGAAGAACCCAGCTCTGTTATTCTCTGGGGAAGATATTTACACACTCTGGTCCGAAATGTAGTCCCTAAAAAACTCACTGAGGTAAGAGTCAGGGATAATAGTCTCTGACATCTAGGAAGACTCTCCTGAATTGATATATTAATTTCAGTTTTCCAAAGGATTACTTCTTTGCCTAATCTGTGTACATTTTCAGAAGGACAACAAAGGTGATATTATTGAAAGGAAGCTACACAGAAGTTAAGTCAGAAACAGGCCAAAACTAGAGCTTTACATAGAAACAATGGCCACATTTTTCTCCACATACATAAGATTGTGTAAATTCTTTTTCCTCTTTTCTAGAAAATAAGAAACCATTTTTACTGCAATTTTCCAAAAAGTATCAAAACAGACATAAAGAATAGATTTTCTCAAACGCTTAAATATTTTCAAAATTATGATCATAAGAAATCTGAGTCACAAAAATAAATGTTGACTATTAGATTAAGCTTGAAATTAGGCCGAGACAACTGACATGTGACTTTTACTGGAACTGGTTCAGAATAATTACATAAAAATTATTAAGATAATAATAGGGCTACTCCAGGAGAAATCAAGAGGTAAAGTTAATATTATTATACCTTTAGAATCAAAGTGATTGACTTTCATAAACTGCTTATTGTTTACCTCATGGTTCCTTTAATATAACTGGAGGAAAAGGCAATCCATGTTATAATATATAACCATTCAGAGAAAGAATGACAAAATTCGTTCTCTCAAAAACTTTATTTTGTCCATATTAATTTCCCACCTGTTTTCTGACTCATTTGGTTAACATCTTTGGAAAGGATTCTTATTGCCTACTGCAATTTACAGTTCTTACAATTCATGTAAAAATTTCATTAGCATATGTAATTTTCTATTGGATAGATAATTTATAGTATAGGTAGTTAGTTTTTAGGATAAATAATTACATTATTTTATTATTATTATACTTCACCCTTATATGTGATTACTAATAAAAACAAACTGGCTATAAAAATGACAACTTTGGAAGAATATAATGGTTTAATCTGTCTTTCTAATTGTCAGATAATGGTAACTAAGTACATCTGATTTAGAGGAAAAAAAACCTTCTGTGTATCATACCCACAATTCAATTCACATATCTCAAAATTTTAAGGCTTCATTCTTTCATTTCTTTCAAAGCTTATGAGAATTTCTTAATCTTATTCTAATCTTCAGCTTCAAACTCATATCCAAAAAGCAAGAGACAGTGTTTTGGAATTTTTGTCTAACATAAAATGACTACATTTGCCACAGGTCTGGGTGCCTTTCTGCTCAGCCTTGATGTTGCAGGACACTAAGCAAATAACAGGCAACCTCCAGCTGCAGGTGGGTTCCTGGTTATTGGCTAAAGACTGTTTTCTGTCTTGTGCTCCTTACGTGGAGCCTGCCTTTGTTGTAGGAAGTACACACTGAGGCTTGTACTCTGCTTACATCTTTTTTGCCCCAGAGTTACGAAGCATATTCTCTGTTCATCGCTGCCAGCAACGAGTAAATTGTATATCTTGGTTTAATTAGCAGGAGAGACACACCCTTGAATTAGACTGTTGTTTTCCAAGAGGAGTGAGATATTTTCTTCTTAGTTCTTTCTCATTCTTGCAACACCATTGTGGGAGTCTCTAGAGGCAGTTTTACTGGGAGGAAAACATATTTTTTTTTATTTTGAAAATATTCTGGCTGTGAAAATGTCACATTTATACTTGGAGGAAATTAATGAATATTAATGATTTTGCATGTCTCACCTTGAAAAGCTGAGTCCAACAGTTAACAATGAAAAGTGTATGTCCCAGAAAAATATTATCACTGCTTAAAAATATATTATGATCAAAAGGTCTTATCAAGTTTTCCAAACAGCTTGCTTTAAACTCAGAGATTCCATATTATGTGCGCCAAAATCATCTGAAGGGGAAAAAACCCCTACAAACGGATCCTTTTCTCTTCCTTTACGTCACATTAATACAGCTATGCCACATGAAATATTGCCTTTTGATGGTGGTTTCCTAGTGAAAAACTCGGGAGAAGCCCCTGTCAGAATGATTGTCTACCACCATCATCAGTGGAGGGACAGGGAGAATACAGCAACTAAAATCAGGATTTGAAACACTAAAAAAGAGTAATGTATAGTTTGAAATATTATTTAGTAGCAGCATGCAATTACCTTCACTTTATTGTTCACCAGTGCTGGCTTACCTGAAAGACCAAATTAAATCTTTTCCCTTTTCCCTTTCATATTTTTAACCCTGACTTCTTTATGCTGAGTAGTGATTTTCATTCTTCTGAGTGAAGTGTGTGAGCGTAAATCCAATTTTCTGTTTTGGATGACTGTATCTTTAGACTCCATGATACATACAGATTTTCAATCAATACAGTTCCAGTTTGTTTTAGCTTGGGATAATTGAGAATTATGGCACAAATGATTAAAAAATAAGAAGAGTTGCTGACTATAATCTCGTCCATACAATGCACGGACACTGTGTGTGCCTAAAGATGTAACAAGTGTCAACAGATACTCATGACTTCTCAATATTTTGATTAGTGTATTGTATTAAAATTGCCTGTGAGCAGTAACAGTTCCTCTTAATACCCATTTACAAACCCCTAAAGGAACAAAAAAACCAATTGAGAATTACTGTTCTGCATAATTTCCACTTGTATCCATATCATAATTAGTGTTCATTTTAAATATATAAAGTATTGATCTAAAAAAGGAAAATTAAAAAGTATAACTTTTCCCTAAATATTGCTTTAGGTCTAACAGCTCAAACTGAATATGCTATTGCAACACTGTCATGCAGTAATTGAACCTAACCAATGCTTACTATGAAGATCTGCCCCCAAATGCTGTAGTTAAATACTGGAAGTTATATAGAAAAATACTTTCTTGATAAAGACTTTAAAAAGTAAAGTTAAGGATAAGGAACTGAAAATAAATTAACAAGTCCTGTGAATCTGTAGAACTAAAGTACTCAGTACTTGATTATGTTATCTAAACCATATATTTAAGGTGATAGCACTGTCTTTTCACATTTTCAGCATACCTTTGAATGTTGGACAGTTGAGCCATAACTAGGTTGACTGGATAAACAATTTTTTCAACTGTTAGGAAAAATTACATTTATTTTCTAGATACTGATGTTTAATTTCCTAGCTGAGCTTAGCCTATTACATGCTCTTTTCATGTGACAAGATTCTTGAATAGTGAAGAAAATGTTTTTGGAAATGCAGATTACATGAGAAAAGCCCAAAAAAGGAAGAGCTGATTATACATGTAACATGTTAAACTGAACCTTTATTCAACACTTTCCTTATGTATTTAAAAATGAGGAAATAAATATTTAAATATGATAAATGATTGCATTTGTAAGAACTCCAGTGATACATATTTATCCTTGTATTTGTAAAAAAAATTTATTTAAAGAAAAAAAAAAAGGATAGCCTTATCATTTTGAAAGTGACTGGTGAACACGATAACCTACGTGAAGTTATAATGTCAGGTATTGCTGCTTAGTGGTTATAACCTCTTCAATGCAAAAATTTTGTTGGATCATTACAGTACCTCTGACACAATCCAATAAAAATATTGACAATATATTATTTTCCTTTTCTCTGCCTTTTATTTACTTCTTGTGAAACTAATCCATAATGGAATTTTCAGATAACTGTTTTAAAGCTATAAGCCCATTCAAAAGAAGATTTTATTTTCTTTTAAAAAAAGGTGCCAAATTGGTAGGATAATTGAATTTTTATCTAAATGGTCTGTCTACCCACAAAAACTTATATTGCATATATTCTCAGAATAGCCTTCTCATTGGTTTTATAGTGCTACTGGCTGCACTGTTTCATTCAAAGATGTTTTATATACCTCTTCCTAATACTTAATTTTTTCATGGAGACTTTCATTGTACTTAGGTACCATACAGCAATGGCTGCTGCAAACAGAGCTCACTATACCGTTAGTCCAACAATAATCACTCCCATAGGAAGGATATATAACAAGAAAGCAAACAAGCAAGCGATTGTATTTCTAATATTAGTTTATTGCAGCATCATTAAAATATTCTTCCACTATTGCCTCCAAAGCATGTTGTCAGGCTATTGGCAGCTCTAACACCTAGAACACCTAAGTATGCTATATTCCACACAGTTTCTTCTGTGTCTCAGTATATTGTAATAGTTCTGGCCTTGCCTCTCAGAGATTTTGAGCCTTGCATTGTTCCTCTGCCTTCTGGATCTTATGGAAGAAAACAAGATAGCATATTCTCCAGTCAGTAATAGTATTTCTTCTATATTCTTGCAATTACTTTAGTCTGAAGTATGTGGGTTGCAGCAGCATTTGTGTAAAGACAGAAATGTGATTCTTCATAGCCTGCCTACAGGCGATGCAAGGCAGTGCTCTGTGCATGCCAGAGATAAGTTACTCTGATCCCAGAGAACTAGTATCTCCACTTTATATAACCATTTTGTAGAAAATTGATTTTATTTTTGGAATGGTTCTTTCAGTTACCTAGTCATTCCATCAAATTGTTCAGAGAAAGAGTTTTAGTTTCAAAGATCTCATGAAACTACTCCATTTTTCTTCTTTCAAAAAGATATAGTTATTCTATGACTAGGAGTGCCACTTCTCTCATTTAGGACTGGAAGAATGTGCTGCGTTTCCTGTCAGAATGAATAATTTTTTAAAAATAGGGAAAAGCATTTGCTGTTCTGAAATAGTAAATACTAGAATTTGCTGGAGTGAAAACACAACTGTACTCCCTCCCCCTTAAAATAGCTGTAGCTCCCTCACAATAAAATATTTCAGGAATCTCATGAAACTGTAACAGACATTACAATCCTTGCACTGTGTTATTCAGTTTTCCTACACTGAATAACACCTGGCATTTATTACACTCTAACAACACCTTCCTGGTTTTGCCTGCTATCTGGGGTTTGCTCCCCTCCTTTCCAGCATCCTCACAGCCAAGCGTCTCAAACCATTTCAGGTAAAGATTTGACACGCAGAATTTATGTCCTCATCTTCCTTCTGTAAGTTTAACAAAGTGTTACTATGTGTAAAGATGTAAAGATCAAGTGCATTGCGACTTTTTCATCAGTGATTGATCTTCTGTTCAATAATTTTCTCCAACAGGTCTGTAAAATAAGCCAACATTTCTTTATTAGTAATATATATGATACTTTTATTACGTTCCTGTAATTGAATTATTATGTTATAATCTAGCAGAAAGTTTTGCAATAGGTTTGAGAAATACTACTCTGTGTGCTTTGTTATCTAACATCTTCACACATGCAGATACTATTTTCCCTTGTTTTCTTATGCTTTTGTGACAAACACAATAGCATATAGTTATTTCTCAATTTGATTTTAGTTTTATTTGCTTTATTGTGTCATTGTCAGAGTTCATATATTTGAACCTAAGATTGTATCAGTAGGAGACAAGGTCCTAGATCATCTGCTTGACTGGCAGATGGTTCACAGGGAAAGAATCTAAATTTCATTATTTCTTCCTTCTTAAAGTGTCCTATCATGTTCCAGTGGTTGTTGGTGTGTTATGGTTTTATGTAGTTGTTGTCAGAGGGAACTAGATAAAAATGTATCACCTTGGTTTGTGTGTGAAGAAAGCATTCTTCTGGCTGGAAAGAAGTTTTGCAGGAAAAGACCTGGGGGTCCCAGTGGACACCAAGTTAAACATGAGCCAGCAATGTGGACCTCTCACCAAAGAAGGCCAACGTCACCCTTGGGGGCATTAAGCAGAGTCCTGCCAGCAGATCAAGGGAGGTGATCCTTCTTCTCTGCAGTGCACTGGTGAGGCACGTCTGGAGTGCTGGGTCAGGTCTGGGCTTCCCAGAGAGACAAGGACATACCTAAGCAAGTGTAGAGAAGAACCACAATGATGCAATGATGGCTAAGGGAGTGGAGTATGGGAAGGGAGTATGCATATGAGAAAAGGCTGAGAGCTGGGCCTGTTCAGCCTGGAGAAAAGAAGGCTCAGGGGGATCTTTATTGATGTATATAAACACATGGTGGGAGGGAGTAAAGGAGGTGGAGTCAGACCCTTCTCAGTTGTAGCCAATTTCAAGATGCAATGGGCACAAACAGAAATACAGGAAATTCCACTTGAACATAATAAAAATCTTTTTTACTGTGGGAGTGATTAGGCTCTGGAACAGGTTGCCCAGAGAGTCTGTGGGGTCTCCATACTTGGAGATACTCAAAACACAACGGGCTGCAGCCCTGCACAACCTGCTCTAGCTAACCCTGCTTTGAGAAGGGGGTGGTACTACACAATCTTCACAGGTCCTTTCCAATATCAGCAATTCTCTGATTCTGTGAAGAGTTTCCAGGGCTTTTTAAGTTCTGTAGTTTTAATGCTGGAAGAACTTCACCCTTTAGTTCAACCAGCATGATGCTTTGTGATAAAAGTTACTTTTTTCAGTGTGCATATGCTCTGAGTTGACACTGTTACTATCATGTGTTTATCATGTAGATGGAGAGTTCTATGGATGTCTGTAATATTTAAAAATATTTTACTGTTATTTTTTTAAATGCTTCACTAGCTGGCATTATTTCAGAGACAAATTTCTATGTATCTGAGGATGTACAGTTCATTTGACTCCTTAGCTATTCTGACTTAGCAATTTTTCCCTTTTGTCACTGCAATAAAAGACAGAGAACTCCAGACATTGCTAAGGGGTGTTGGCTCTGTATGTCCTTGATAAAAAGTCAGTTCTCTTTGCATTATGACCAAATAGTTTACCTGTGAAGTGTGTTTTCTTTGGCTGTGATCCTTTTTTAATAGACAGTATCTCAGAATCTGAGTCTGCAAAAAATTCTTGTAAGATCTGATGGAGTAATAGACCATAGCAATTTGTAGACTCTGGGACACACTCCCAGAACCTCACAGTAATGTCAGAATAGGCTCTTTTTTTTCTTCTGGATGTCTATAAGTTCACCTTCCCACTTTGGGTGTTCAGTTTAATAAGCATACTAAAAAAAAACCTCAAAATGGGACCATCGTCAGTAATGTGCAATACATTTCTAGAGTCCTCTTTTCCATGGCGTGCAATGAAATAGCTCTTTCTAAACTTCCTGCTTTTGTGCTGAGTCCTAAAGATTTCATGTAGATGTAGAAATACAGTTTCCTACTTGTCCAGTTCCCAGTAAGATATCCAAGTAAAAATAAAGTCTGTGGTGTCTTGTAACTCTTTGTGTTCCCATTTATTTGTAGTGCTGTGCTTATTTAATTAATATAACATTACATATTTTTGATTTCACACTCTGTGTCCAGCTAAAACAATCTCCCCTTCCCCAGGAATTTATTGGCCACTTCTAACCTAATGTCTTCATTTCTTCTTGTCATGTCTCAGATGAATCAGGAAGCCAGAGTGAGATCAAGAATACATAGGGATATATAAGTCATCAGACAAGGGTTTTTTTCCACAAATTGAAGACTCCGAGACAATGTATATACCCTATGACAGATTCTACTTACCTGCAAGAAATGAAATGACCGATTGGAAAAAAATAAAAGGGGGGTTAAAACAAAAGAAAATGTTGGCCCTTGGGAAAACAACTTGTTGTACATAATATATTCCAGCAAGGGAAAAGCACAACAGAGGCATCCCTGATGTAGATACAAAGGAGTTGACCAGGTAACCTCCAATGGAAAGATTTTCTCTGGACACTTTCCAGGATGAGCCTGGAAGGACTGAACAGTTTTTATTTTACCTAATAAAATGCCACTTCACAAGGGTGACACATAATCTACTTCTTAAGGTCTGACTCATTTTCCTTTTCATTGCAGTGACCTTTGCATATGCATTGGCCACTCTGTAAGGAGTATGCAACATATTAATATCCTGATTGTCTTGCTATTCGTGACTTTGTAAGATAAAAGTCAAAGCTGAATTAAAGCCCTGTTGCTGGAAATCTTAAATGCACACTCAAACCTCAAAGATAATAAAAATCTATTGTTTAAGAAGAGAATGGTGAAGCATATTAATATAGTCTGATCGTGGAAAAGAAAAACATCATTAAAACAAATGCACACATAGTACAAATGAATCATAGTGATTTTTAAAAACAGAAACCACAGGATCTAGCTCGAGAGTTAGATCTGAAAGCTGGAAAAATAAAGAAAATAAAAATATCTTTTTGGTTTGCTTCTTTTATTTCCATACTTTTCTGTCCCTTTTGGAACCTCGATATAAATAATTATTTTAGCACACAGTTTTTATTATGGCTCTATATAGTATCTATTTCTTTCTTAGCTATTTTAAAGTATATGCTCTTAATGTGAGATGATTAAATCATTTAATAAACATCCTATAGATAAATATAGTAAAATTTAATAATATTTGTAGCCATAACCTGAATCACTGCTTTTGGCAAATGAAACAAATTTTGGCAAGTAAAATAAAATTTAAAAAAGTAAATTAAATGAAGGGTAATTTTATTTCTGTTGGGGTAAATGTATCAGTAGCATATGCAATACAGATTTTTTTTTGAAAACGCATTCAGTTTAATGCATTGCTCGGTTGGGTTTCCCCCCCCCCCCCCAAATTCTGTTTTTTAAAACAAACAAGCAAACAAACAAAAACAAAAAACCAAACAATTTTGCTGAATATGACACTTTCTGGAAGAACCCACTGCAATTTTAGTATACAGACATGAATTTAAAAAGCCAATTACTTTCACATTTTCTATGAAAAGTCAAAATCATCTGTGAAAAATTATATCTGCATTTAAGTAAAAGAACAGCAGAAGACATTGCCTTCTTCAATATTTTCCACGGAGCTAGTAAAACTGAGGGATCTAAATGGCGCTCTCAGATTCATAGTTTCATTAAGATTTTGATAATAATTTCTATTTCATCTTATACAGAGATGGCAGGTGGGTTATTCTGGTGACTAATGAAAGTTCTGACTCACATTATATTACCTAGCCATGCTAGATTTTCTTATTTCTTATCCTGTGTTTACTTTCCTGTTTCAATCTTGTACCTCCCAGTCATCCCTATTTCATTGCTTCAGACATGCCAGTTACTTTTGTTTCCTGTTGATCGTAATAGTATGTTGTCAAAAGACTCTGAAGAATGACTGATTTTTAGGCACATGGATTTGTACACTGTAAATAATGTATGTTCTATCTTGTTCGTGAGTTCTGTCCTAATGCCATATCTTTGCTAAACATAATTATATCTGAATTTCTTTTTTTTTTTTTTTTATTTCAGAGCACAAAGAAACCTGAAAGTATTTAAGTGATATTTCTTTGTAAAAATTCTAAACGTGGACAAGTAGTGACTTAACTGCAACTGAACCAGAACTTGGAACAATCAGCAAGAATATAGGAAAGAGTTGAAGGATGTTGATGTTTTTTGTGACTTTCAGTTGATTGCAGCTGTTTTGAAATTACACAAGGCATCCAGAACTTTTAATGAGTTTCTATATTAAGGTTAACACTTTGACTTAATGTTGGAATGAAAAGGCAAATGACTGAAAATAAAGGTGAATATGTCATAAGTCATTGTTCTCCCTAACAAGCAAGAAGCATATGATCACTCCATGAATTTTTCAAGAGGTCTTCAGATGCCATATGCGTTGCAGTAATTCAGACACATGGACAATATCAAGACAAGAGCTGCATCTATAACTAGTTACTTCAGCAGAAATTAAAACAAGCCAACACATTTATATACGGCTTTCAAACAGAGTTAGTGGACATTGCACGCTTAATTCAAGGTAGTACTTCTCCCATCTGAAGTGAAATACCTGTGTTTTCCTTGACAGACTGCTATTTACACATAGTGTGAAAAGATGATGTTTTGATAGGACTATATTGATATAATATGGACAGAATGGTTCCAGAAATCTGTTACTAAGAATTATTAACCCCAGCTGAAACTAGGTTTGTATGTGTTGAGAATGATGAACCTATAGGTGACTTCTGACTCTTTAGAGTGTACATGGATATAGCTAAAAAACATCATTTTTTAAGCCACTCTGGGATAGCACATGCAGGATTGAATTATCTATCTCAGTTATACCTACATGACACTCTGAGAATGTCATGTAGCAAGTACTTGTAACAATTACATTTTTACATATCATGTAAGAATGAAAACGTGAGTTATATTTAGTAGAGGTTAACCCAATGGGTTGTTTTAGGGCTTTTTGCTGTGAGGGACACCCATGTAATAAACACGTTTTACACATAGAATCATAGAAGGGACCTTTAGAGGTTGGAAGGGACCTTTAGAGGTCATCTAGTCCAACCCCCATGCAGTGAGCAGGAACATCTTCGACTACATCAGGCTGCTCAGAGCCCCGTCCAACCTGACCTTGAATGTTTCTAGGGATGGGGCATCTACCACCTCTCTGGGAAACCTCTTCCAGTGTTTCACCAATCGCACTGTAAAAAATTTCTTCCTTATATCCAGTCTAAATCTACCCTCTTTTAGTTTAAAACCATTACCCTTTGTCCGGTCACAATAGGCCTGGTGAAAGAGATTGTCCCCATCTTTTCTGTAGTCCCCCTTTAAGTACTGGAAGGCCACAATAATGTCTCCCCACAGCCTCCTCTTCTCCAGGCTGAACAACCCCAGCTCTCTCAGCCTGTCCTCATAGCAGAGGTGCTCCAGGCCTCGGATCACTTTTGTGGCCCTCCTCTGGACCCGCTCCAACAGTTCCATGTCCTTCCTGTGCTGAGGGCTCCAGAGCTGAATGCAGTGCTCCAGGTGGGGTCTCACCAGAGCAGAGTAGAGGGGCAGAATCACCTCCCTCGACCTGCTGGCCGCATTTCTTCTGATGCAGCCCAGGATACGGTTGGCCTTCTGGGTTGCGAGCACACATTGTTGGCTCATGTCCAGCTTTTCATCCACCAGTACCGCCAAATCATCCTCTGCAGGGCTGCTATTAATCTTTTCATCCCCCAGCCTGGATTGATATTGGGGGATGCCCAGACCCAGGTGAAAGACCTTGCATTTGGCCTTGTTGAACCTCATGTGGTTCTCACAGGCCCCCCTTTCCAGCTTGTCCAGGTCTCTCTGGATGACATCCTGTCCTTATGGTGTGTCAGCTGCACCACTCAGCTTGACGTCACCTGCAAACTTGCTAACAGTGCACTCGCTCCCACTGTCTATGTCATTGATGAAGATATCAAACAGTATTTGTCCCAGTACGGACCCTTGAGGGACACCACTCGTCACCAGTCTCCATCTGGACACTGACCGCTACCCTCTGGATGCAACCATCCAACCAATTCCTTATCCACTAAATAGTCCACCCATCAATTTTGTTTCTCCCCAGTCTAGAGAGAAGGATGCTGTGGGGGCCCATGTCAAAGGCCTTGCAGAATCCTGGATAGATGACATCTGTAGCTCTTCCCTTGTCCACTGATGTAGTCACTCCATCACTGAAGGACAGTAGGTTGGTCAGGCAGGACTTGTCCTTGGTGAACCTATTCAGAAGGCATGAGGATCCTACTTGAAAAATCCACTGCAGAGGTTAAGCATAACTCAGGTCTTCAGTGAAGGCCAGTCCTTATCATGAAACAAAGTAAACCTGAATATTTTGGAACTTACTGATCATGAAATTAAGGCAGGAACAATAAACATGTCTGGAATCAGATGTAAGATGTCATAGACACTAAATAATCGTATATAACAGCTAAACTCTGAGAAAAGCCTAAGGGAAATATTTCCTCAGTGTGGACCCAATCTGATAACAATCAAAAATATTTACTATTCACAGCTGAAATAATCAAATTTCTGTTGTAATGGAAATGCTATCTTTTTTTCTTTCCTCTTTTAATAATGACTGGCAAATCTTTAATTCACAGTACTTCCCCATACTTCTTCCTGGAAACCACTGTCATTAGCTTATCTTTAGATCTTCCAAACTTTTCAAAACATCCTGCTAAATAAATGAGAAAAAGCATGCAATTATTTTTTTCTTCTTCTTGGAAAAGCATAGATGTGGTCCTCAAATTTATAAAACTTGCCAAAATCTTTTAACAGTACCAGAATACTGTGCAATAGGATTTATAAACTTTTGTTCTATACTAGTCATATTTGATACACATCTATACCCAAACCTAGCTGATGATAAACACTATGAATTATGAAATGATACAGGAATACATAATGATAGCAAGTTCAGAGGAATTATTTTACATAATTTGGTGTTCTGTAACATTTTTTAGACTTTATTTACCTAAATGAATTGACAAATGTCACTTGTCTGAATCAAAAAAAATGATATAGTGTGCTGATAACAGATATTCAGTACATAGGATTTGTCTGACCCTGATACAGCTTTGTGTGCAAACACCTGCTGAAGTTTAAATTTACAATATTTCTCAGAAATATATTTTAGCAGCTGTTGTGAAAAGAACCAAAGCCATGCATTGAAATATATTTTCAAAGACACTTTCAATTTCTTTTTGCATATTTTGGCATATTTTCAAGGTATTTATCAATAAATTTATTGGTTCAACATATTTAAGTGGTTATTTGATTCCTTATTGAAGTAATAGCAGGTATTTAATGGATGAGCAATATATCAGATGAATTTATGACCTTGGAGAGGTGAAAGATAACATGTGAAGATTAAATATAAAAATATTAAAAAGTACAACCCTTGGCTTTCTTGAGCAAAGTAACAGTGTTAAACCAATTGAATTTCATATAAAATAAAATGCTGAGTGTAAACTGTCATTTTAAAGTCTAAGCTCAGTAGCACACAATTTATAATATTTTAAATTTAGCATACCGTTCTGATTTTGATACATATCTATAGATTTAGGGTTCGCAATCATGAGCTATTCTAAGAGTTTTGAAAATTAGTTCATCTCACATGAACAGGCGTGCAGTACTATTATAGCAAGGATAAGCTTGGTAAAACCCCTGCTTAAGCTTGAAATTAAAAATAAAAGAAGATATGCTATGAGACCATCTGATAACCAATAGTCTCAATTAAGCACCTGTAAGCATTTAAATTGCCTCCCCATTTTCTTTTCTGTTTCTGTGTACTCTGGAGAGTTCAAGCCTGTTACTGAAAACATGTTTGTCTTGCATACGCTTTCTACTTACATAAAATCACAGCATAGTCTATATTTTAAAATATTCATAAAGAGTTAGCTAGAGCAGTCAGCTTTACAAATGTATATCTGAAACTTCAACTTAAATGAGTGGAGCTACCTTTATTTACACCAGCTGTAGATCTGCGTCAGAAAATGCTTTATAAAGTTACATTTTAAATAGATTACTTTTCTATCGAGGGTTTTTAATAGGAACTGATGGATGCAGCAACAAAAGCTTAGTGAGTAGCAGCGTGTGCATTTCATTGTATGGTATTTAATTTCTATGATCCCAGTTTCCTCGTATTATCTTAGTTTTACTATAACTTCTCTAAAGTTTTTTATCTTCTGGATAAAAAAAGAAAAGGTTAAGTTGTTGGAAAACAGGTAACCAGTGGGATAAACAAGAGTGAGTTCTGGGTCTATAGCTGTTTCTCTCTCAGGTGAAACATTTTTTCCAGAATCAGTATTGGACAGTGTCAACCCTGAACTGTTTGCAGAAGGGAAGGCATGTAACTAATATAATGTGTGGCCTCAGAAGAATAAGGAACCAGTGGGAAAATACATGTGTCTAGAGTAGCATGTAAGGGTGTTCTACTTACGGGTGATAACTTCAGCTAAGAACAATTTTCTTGTACTGGAAATAAAGCAGCATAAAAAGGGAGGAAGGAAGCTGATAGTTTCTCACTTGTCTCTTAGTACAAGGCAACTGGTGCTGTGGAGGTCAGGGCTAAGGTCTCTAATGCAATGGGTTGACATCTGTCCTCAGGAAACTGGGACCTGTTTTGGGAACTCTTAATGGGGTAGTAAGAAAAAAACAGAAACCCTTCTATTTCAGTGCTGGCTTGGCTTGATATGTCTAAGAGTTTTATTTTTTTGGTAGGCAGAGGGTAAAGAATAAAACTTCTATTCCTGTTGTTAAGCTCAGACTCATAAGTATCAAGTCTGATGTGGTTTAGCAATAGCCAGGAGCTGCAGCCCACTGTCACAGGTATGGCTTTTCTATTTAGCAGCTGGTCACTAAAATATACTTTTAGAATAATTCTGTAACTTGGAGTTTGCAATAATTGTACAGTGGACAGTTCCTCCTGTAATTCTATTCTGCTAATTTGTCCTTTTTAGTTTCTTGATATGCTGCTAAATATATATAAAAAAATGAGCCAGGTAGCACACTTCAAGGTTTACTGTGAAGTTCATATTCGAATTATCAGAAGATACTCCAAACTGCTAAGTAATGATGTTATGTAGAGAACCAGGCAGCAATCTCAATGTTTATGACCAGTCCCTTCAAGAATGAAAGCAAACTCATGCATGCCGACAAAGTGCCACAAATAATAACATATTCATCCAACCTGTGTCTTCTGTCGTCTCTTTATTTATACCTAATATGCATTTTAATAAAAATTCTTCAAGTTATAGTAAGTTTGGATGGACATAATTGTTGTAGTACTAATTGAAAGCTCTGGAGCAGCTCCATAGAAGAAATACTGTATATGTGCAGGGAAGATCTGAAATACTTTTAACATGACAGGTTGCTTCCTTCTGCATTAGATGCCTAAATTAAAGTTTTTTTAAGATGAAACTTGCTTTTGCTTTCTTTCTTCTGATGGTCAGCATTTGATCACACACACACACAAAAAAAAAACCTGTTTAGCTCTCCAATTAACTTTTGATTCTGGAAATTACTTGGCCTCCTGATGAAGAAAGGTTAAGCAGTTAAAAACATGAGATATTAGTGCATGTGCAGTGTAACACAAAATGGTTTCAACACTGCTGGTGTCAACGCTGAAAAAAAGGAAGCTACACTATGATAAATCCAGGTTAGCCTTGCCAAATCTATAATTAAAAAGCCTAACCATCATAAACTGATAAAAGAAGTTGAAGGGAAGCACACCTCAAGTGTGTGTACATAAACACACTCTGTTCCATCTTAAGCAAGCCAGTCTCCTGGTATGTCTTCTCATCTTCCTGACCACAGGGATGAACAGTTTGTACACTTGAATGATGCTGTCCTGAAAGACCTGCCAGCTTTCCTGGGTTCCTTTACTGCCATTTTGTCTGATCCTGACCCACAGGTTTTCACCCGGCGTCTCATACATCCCACACAACAGCTCACTCTGAGCTGCTCCTTCTCACAGAGGGATCATCCCCCACTTGTCTTCCCTGTCCATATTTCCTGAAGAGCCCTGAAGTGGTCAGGCAGTTGGATTAGATGATTGTTGTTTTTCCTGTCTGTTTACCAGGCTATGTGCATTTATGTACATATACTTGAGCTGGGACTCCTTTCAACGTCTTCCATAGTTTTATTGTTTCTACAGTTCATTCACAATTTGGGTAAAGAAATTAAGTAACTTACAGAGTACACCATCACCTCCAACAATAATATTCTAAAGAATTATTTTTCCAGGTCTCAGGTTACAAATACATTAATTGTTTCAGATAGAATAATAGAATCATCCTCCATGATATTGTGCCAAACCAAAAATGTGTTGCTGCATTTAGTATTTATATTACATTCTGCATATATAAATACCTAAGTGTGCACAGAGGTCAGAAAATACTATCAATTTATTGTGCTGGACACTGAAGTCCAGGGGGCAATGCTTTGCTAAAAATACTCATCTCGGCAAATCAATGAAATAAGCAAAAACTGAATTCAGATGTTATTGTTCTCTGAGGTATACCTGTTCCATGCACTCCATTGTCATCTTCCTAAAATATGAACATAAAATTATAGGCTGGGTTTTTTCCTGATGTCAAGTGGATGGATGTAGAAAATAGTCTAACACACAGTAATTCCTTAAAATTTTATTCTGAAAAGTGAGTTTCTTTTTCTTTTACCCTCATAGACAATGCAAAGAAAAAGTGGAAAGGTGGGAAAAGATGTTAAGTTATATTACCTGAATGCAATTTTCTCCAGCTATGCTCCCTCAAGGACATTAGTAATTTATCTACTCATTTATTTTTACTTAGAAAGTATTATGTGGTTTTATCTGAAAACACATGAAAAGATCAATTACAGGACTATGAATTCTACATGGTCAAATGATTTATTGCTTGATCATCCAGCAGGACCTAATAATAGCTGTAATAAGGAAGACTTTGAAATAAGTAAGATATTAAATTGTTTCACCATATGCTCATAATCATAATTTTCTTGCTGAGGGTCATAGTACAGCTACCCTTAAAAGAATGAGACAAGGAGCATAGACTTCTCTGTTAATTGGTGTTCTGTAAGTAGAGAGCAATTGGCAAAAAATATGTTGAAACTTGTATTATAGCTGGCCAAGGCACTATCATGCTTGAGTTTCCTGGGTGATAAAATACTTTTTAAAGAAGCAACAACAACAAACAGATGGCAAAAGAAGACATTACATAAGGGTAAAAAGTGAGGTGGGAAAGAGAAATCGACAAGCAAGTTAAGAGAAAGAAATGAGAAAATAATAATCCTAAAGAAGATTAAGACTAAAAATAATATTATTATTCATAATTATTTAAAAAGTTTTCAACCTGACCTTTTGCTGTTATCTGTTATTCTATTTAAAAATCTGAAGTAGCAATTCATGTCATTTCCAGATATCTTATCTTAAAAATTCACCGGCTTTGTATTTTCTTAGGGAACTTGTTAGCTATGAACAAAGCAGTTAACACCCCAAGTAAATGAAAGCAATTCTCAGTAAAATGAGAAGGTTCATGAAGCAAAAATGAAGTAAGCAAAATTTAAAGAAAACAAACAATACATAAAATAGAATGTCCTGATTCTAAGACAGCAGAGAGGTAGTTATCCTAAACTGCTGCTTCTTTTAACCAAAGTCAAGTTCTTAAATTACATGGAGTGTAAACACAGTACTAGCTTACTGGAATTTATTGCTTAACCAATCTTTAGTCGTTAGCTCTGGTGCCTCTGGTCTCTGAGTACTCTCTAGAGATTTAAGAATGTCAAATTAATAGAAAAAGTAGGCTGCATATATGGTGTTTACTGCTGTGATAAGCAGTATAATAAGTAAGATATAGGTGCACTTGTTGGTTGACAATTTAGCCTTTGCAACGTTAAAATGCTAATGTCAGATACCCCTGTTCTGTATTATGCCACTATATTAGTAGCAGTATAGATTGGTAAGACAGGTAGATCCCTGATGGAACTATTCATTATATTTCCTTGTCTGACACACAATTGATATGCAAAGTACCTTCAGTTGTTCATATTTATAGCTGTCATCTCTGAGTATAGTGAACTCTGAGTACTGGAGCTGCTGAACTGAATTCTGGAACTTGCTATATATCAGGGAATCAGCGAACAAATTGTAGTCCAGATTTTTGCCACTTATCATCTGGCAGATACAGAGTGGGAGTGGATCAAGGATCCTCCAGAATAAGATGGCGTGACAATCCAAAGCTTTGCGTTTCTTTGTATCCTGACCATTTCATTATTTGCCATTGTCTTTTTTTATGGGCGAAATAGAAATTACGTTATATTATGTTAAGTCACAGAGCTGAAAATGTTCCAAATATGTATGCTTGTAAACCTGTTGGTAACAGCACAAGACTCTGTCTTGTTCAAACATGAACAGAGTGTCAGACTAATACTCTGAAAAACAACTTGAACATGCAACAGTGCATCCCAGAGAGACAGAAACATATTGTGACCTCTTCAGCTTTGCATGGTTCTCCATATGAGCTCAGTTTATTAGTTTCTTGTTTAGAAGTTAGTTGATAGCTTGGTCTTTCTGTATCTCTCACTGTATGAAGTCCACTGTAGTTGTGCTTGAGAATGAGACTATTCTTAATGTCCAGATTATTAAGTAAAATTAGAAGAAAAAAGGTCTAAAAACTGTTCCGATCTTAGCAAATTAGAAATTTGCATTTTCCTTTCATAAATGTTTTAGTAATAACTGAGTTTAAAATGCTAGTAATATTGCTAAGCCACCAAAATGTTCAGCCTTGATATACTATAATAATTTCTTACTTTACACATTAACCTTATTCCTTTAAATAGTTTGAAAAAATGTTGACAATTAAAAGTGAAATGCAAAGTGGGGTCATTTTATGTGAAGCTTCATAAAGATGTGAAGAGGAGAAAAATTCAAAAATAAGTGCTCACACCTTCCTGTGCTAAATGACAGCTTTAGAGCATAGATTATGTTTGGTTTGTTTTTTCCCTCCCCCAAGAATAAAGAGGAACCTCAGAGATCAGTACATGAAAGCCTCAGCCTTGAATTGGCAGTATCCTCTGCTAGGAAAGGAAGCTGTCTTACGTACTAAATCTCAGAAAAAGACACAACATACTGAATGCTGCTTGTAATATAGGGGAAACCATAACGTTGAGAGTGATCTGCTTAGTCCCTTTGACCAATGGAGAGAGGAACAAGCACCTGTACTGGCTGGGATAGGGTTAACTTTCTTCATAACAACCCATGTAATGCTGTGTTTTAGATTTATGACCAAAATACCATTGATAGCACACCAATGTTTTGGCTATTGCTGAACAGTGCTTGCACAGCGCCACGGTCTTTTCTGTTTCTCATTCATCCCCCACAGTGAGTAGACTGGGGGTGGGCAAGAAGATGGGAGGGGACACAGACAGGGCACTTGACCCAATCTGATTAAAGGAGTATTCCACCTTATACGTCACCATGCTCAGCAATAAAAGCAAAGCAAACAGAGAAATTTGTACATTACTTCCTTTCAGCAGGCAAGTCCTGGGAAGCTGGGCCTCAGCACACATAACTGTTGCTTGGCAAGACAGATGCCATAACCACAAATGACCCTGCCTTGACTCTCCTTTCCCTGAGAGTTTATTGCTGACAAGGACCTCTGCTTCCAGGGTTTCCTTTGGGAAAAGGAATTACTGTCACTGGAGGCTGGGTCCTTGTCTTGGCCACAATCTTCTCAGAAGGAAAGGCCTTCCTTACCCGTTCCTCTGATGGTGTTTCCTTTCCCTTCTTAACTGTGTTTCCCCAGAGGCACCACCACCTTGGCTGCTGGGCTGAGCTGTGCCCTGCGGTGGGTGGGTTGGAGCCAGCAGGAACCAGCTGTGTCCAGCCCAGGGCAGCCCCGGCCGCTCCTCGCAGGGGCTGCCCTGCACCCCCCTGCTGCAAGTACTTGGGCATGGACACCCCATGCATCACCAGGCTGTTTAAGACAGCTGTGATAAGATAATATATCATTTTATACAGCAAGGTAATCACAAGACCTCCTTGTCAACCCCATCGCTCTGCAAGGCCTGGGCCTCCTTGTGGTCTCCGTTACACCGCATGGTGCCAAAGTGGATGGTGTTTCTTGCTGTAGTTTTTGGGGAGGTTTGTGTCACTGTGAGAGATGGAGCAGAAGAGCCAGAGCAGCTCCAAATACAAGGTAGCACTGCAAGTGGTGGCTCAATCACTGACCCAGTATCTTTCTGGGCTGACTGCTGAATAAAATGGCTAGTAAAAAGGAAATAGTCTTTTATTCAGTGATTTGTATCTTTGGAAAACAAGAGTCTGGATGTTCTTGGTAAATATCTACTCTTCCTAAGAAAAGCTGTCTACCAAACTTTGGTTAATAATTTATGTCAAAAAATGCTAATAACCATATCGTCCCTATCAGTAGGACAACATTCGTCTAGTCTTTAAAAATAAGTTAAAAGAATCAATAAGAAATCTGCCTTTGTAACAGATTTCTCCATTTCTCCAATACTTTCAAATACATACTCTTTGAATCAGCTAGAGTTGGTATCAAAAGATGCTACCGAAAGAAATAATCACACAAAAAAGTAGGCATAGTTGCCTACATACATACACTTACAGTCAAGGTGTCTTCTGGAAGACATTTGCAAATGTCCAGAGACATATCTGTAGTCTCTGGTGTGGCTCTTTCAATTTTATTACAGCCAAAGTCATCAGGCAAGCTGATACCATCTGAAACAGCAAATGGGTGGATTCATCTAAATAAACATTAATACTATGTACGCACCTGAGAGCACAGCAGGGATCAATCATACTGATAAAGGACATGACCTATAACCTTTCTTCTTCTGCTAATGGAAATATCAACGCAGAAAACAAAACCATACTTTCAACAAGCAGCAGTAGATTTTCTTAGCTGTTTGTATGAAAAAATGTTCTAATTATTTTTTTTTTTACTGAAGGAAAATCTGCATTAAAATGTTTTAGGACCAGCTGCAAGATTTCCTTTTCATTTTCTCTTTTATTCCTCCCTCATGATGGAACATGCAATAATCTTCATATCTTTCATTTATATAACAACTTTCGTTCCAGTGGGTATTGGTATAGTTATAGTTTCTCAGTGAAAGGCTTGGGGTCAATCACACTGAATAGATACATTCATCCTCTGTGATGCAAAGGAAAGGCAAAATTACAAGTGTAAAAGGTGTAAGATGAAAAGTTAATTTAAGAAACCAACAACCATTTTTTCCCTTCAGATGCCATAAGCTTCTGTGACAGCCTTGAAAACTCAAAGAACATTTTTTTTCGCTTGTGTTTTGCAGCCTTATCTTAAAATTCCCACAGTTCTAGTATCAGGTCCTTGCTGACTGTACATTAGAAACATTGAAGGATGAGGGGCTCAGTCAGCCATGTGCTTGTCACTTAAGTTTTTTAATATTTATTGTTTGAAATTCAGTCTTGTTTATTTTTCCTTGTGATTATGTATTTTAGTGCACCCTTAGCTCTACAATCTAAAGGCCATAAATATCAGCCTAGGAGTGCAAGAAATATACCAGGACGGGGGGTGGGGGATGGGGGAGAAAGTCTATGCAGCTGGTACATAATAAACATGAGATAAACAGTGGATATTTCCAATGGAAGCACCAATGGAAACATGGGGTTGAAGTCCACATCATGTATGCTATCTGCCGTAAAGTGTGACCCATTCTCTCTTCTTTTCCAAGATAGATTAAGATAAAATAAAGAACTAAAAAGAAAAACACTTAAAAAACCAAACAAAAAAAAAAACAGATAAAGGCAAGATATCAATGAACAATTCCACTACTTAATCTTTTTTTTCTTTTTTTTCCCCCTTTGTTTTTTCTTCTCTTCCCGTTATGCAGAAAAACCAGCAATTGCAGTTATAGAAGATAGTTGACCAGTGAGACCTTCTTAGCAAGCGAGTTCTCATATCCCTCTGGCCCTAATTAAAATGGTAATTGGTTATACATAATGGACGGGACTAACTTTTTTCTTTTATTATTTGGTGTAAATCTGGAGTAAGTATATTGACTTCAGCAACATTATTCTGGATTTACAATGATTTGAATGAAACTAAAATTCATCCTTGCCTGTTTAATGAATACTTGAGATTTCTTCTAAATATGCCCTGAGAATTCTTGCTCTGCCTAATTTTTTCACTATCATTAAATCTTCCAAAACTCCTTTAAATATTCTGTGATTTCTTTCTCTCTTATGCAGTTCTTGGTCACCCAGGGACCTAAACTTTCCAGTTTGACCACATTGTTTTTGCTGCTCTTGCTTACATGGCTTTTTTCTTCTTCTTCTTTTTTTTTTTTTTTCCCTAATGTGACCTACCAAGACTAGATTCTCCCTTTTCCACTTCTGATTTTTCATGAATTATTGAATTTTGGCCATTTTTATTCAACTTATTTCACATTTCTTCCAAGTCAGCTTTTCTTACAGTGCAATATCTTTGTGTTTGCTGACCTCTCTACAGAACCCCATCAGCATTTCAAACTTAATGGTATTATAATAATGGTATCCTATGTGCTTTCCAACTTTAACCTTGTTTATCTTACAGCAGTAGCCTCATTTTCAATTATTTGGCCCTTTTGACCTCATTTTCTGCTTGTTCAACTTATTGTGGGAGAAATAAATGTGTTCAAAACTCTTTTTGTAGCTTTCGTATTTCTATTTTGCTAGCTGTGATTTTCTTTTGATAAAGAAAATAACAAATAGATATTGTGTTGCTCTTTTAGACAATTATAATTTGCATATAAAACTTTATGTATCATGTCCTTATACTGTTTAGACCAGTCTATAGCAATACAAAATGTGTTTTCAACACCTTTACCTTTTCAGTTATTTAACTCAGTCCTTATTATTTTGCCATATCAGTCAAAAAACACTTTAAGCAATTAAAAGAGTCTCTCTTACTGGTATTTCTGGCTCCACATATGCTGTCATATGCTAGTCTGTTAATGAAAGTTAGTTTAACAAGCTAATTGAGAGCTGTCCCTTCAAGTATACAGGCAGAAGACAGATATCACTGTCAACCCTTCATTATCCATACCAGCATGGGGTATGGGCTGCAGTTTTGGAAATCTTGAAAAACAGGACTGCATGGAACCTAAAAAAGACACTTAGTCTAACTGCATCCTCAAATACAGCCCATGTTATTTTTGGCAGAATTCATCTCATCTGTTTTTTATTAATCCTTTATTCTGCAGATTCTACTATTTCTCCCACCTGCCTGTTCTAGTATTGTATTATTCTCATGATTGCCAGTTTTCCTTCTTGTATATTTTTATTGAATTTAATCCAATACTTCTTGTCTGATCCACCTCTCCATGCTGAAAATCATTTATTCTCCTTCTCCTAAAGTAGCTTCTTCTGTTTGTAAATACTATCTATTATCAATTTCTCCACTTCTATAGAGCAAACAGCTCCAATCACTCCAGTCCTGTAGGTCATGTTTTCTGGACCTCTCATAATGCTCATTTCTGTCTTTTGGGCTTTATTCTTGAATTTAAAATGAAACAAAGGTCACACAAACACCAAACAGAGTAGAGGAATTGTTTCGCGCATGAAGATAGGCAGAAAGAAAAGCATGGTATCTGAAATGTAGTCATCTGAATCCAAGCTGATTTCCCTATGCGCCTTTTGTAGAAGATTAACAGAAACAAATATCTTTAGGCAGTGGTTCATATCACTTGTCTTGAACATCCTCTGAAGAAGCCTACAATGACTAAAAATACCTAGGATTACTTTTGCAGAAGTAGATGCTGTCACTGTAGACATTTAAGAATAGGTGAACTGAATTTGGCTGTTGCAGTTTAGACAGTGTTGCAGCATAATATCATATTTACTATTTCTGCGACATGGCACTATTAAACTGTATTTAGTAATATTACATCATGAACCTGTTCCAAAACACTGGTAGCTAGCAATACGATATCTCTAACATGCAGAGGTACAATTTAGTATTAATTTCCAAGTCTTTTCCACACTTGACTTTTTTAATATTAACACACTTTCCTTAAGTAAATTTTCCAAAATAAGATTCTTCACAATATTAAGTCTCCCTTCCCAGCTTACTAGTATTGACAAATACAACTACTGCACTTAAAAATCATTAGTGAAAATATTAAATTCTGTTTGAGTCAGACAGACATTTAAGGCACCCACTTAAGAAGTGCAAGCCCAAAAGTGGAACACTCGTAGCTATTCTCTGGATTCTGTTTCTAACTCAGGTTTGTACTACCAGCTTGTAATTCTATGCAGTACCCATTTCTTTTACATTATTTCAAAAATATCACATAGTATAAAGTCAACAGAATTAATTATAGGTTTTTCTCATTTCCTTGTTTTCGTTTAGATGCTTGCTAGTACTTTAAATATTTGTTCCCATAATTTTCTGGGAAATGAGGGTAAATTTACTATTTTATAATTATCTGTCTTCTCTTTTGTTCCCCTTTGTATATAATGACTGTTTGTTTGTTTTTTCTACTGTCTTGTACACTATTTTATTTAATTTCCCAAAGATAATCACGCACTGTTTGGAAATTATCTGATCTAGGTATCTGAGTCTCTTAGGATGTTCATCTGACACATCTGATCTGAAAATATCTTAATTCTTTTCTGATAACAGCTGAAATACTTGCATTGCAGAGATGAAACCCTCATGAAGTATTAAGCTGGGACACGTTAAAGAAATGTTTACAATCCAGCTTGTACAATTCTGGCACAAAAAGACCATTCAAAGGTAAGATTCTATGTCACTAATTTTGTGGATTAATTTAAGATTCCTAAGTTCTATTGGTATGCTTAAGTACAAAGCACTTAAGAACAGAATATTTAAATACAGAGTACTTAAGGAAAGAAGAAGCCATGGTGCTTGGAAGATGTGTCTGTACAGAAAGAGGGACAGAGATCATGAATGTAACTTGTTCAGCAGTCAGAAAAGCATTCTGCAGTGTCTCTACTAACATATATGATGATAATGTGTCTTTTAATTGAAAAAAAAAAACCAAAACTTGTCCATCTCAGGTCCTTTCATGTTCCTGCTTATGTTTCAAGAGCCAAAAGGTGTCTTGCTTTTACTATAACCTCTCTTCAGCCTGGTCATATTCTTTTAATGTGTATTTTTACCTCTCTTGAGAAAATAATTTAACAGGATTCTTGACTTGAATGTTTTGAGCTGATTTCTCATTCTAACAAGGCAGACTTATAAGATACTGAGCACATCCTGTAAAGTAACCTACATGCTATGAAGTATCTTACACTGCTGTTTTTGTCTATGAGAACCCACTGTGACATTAACGCTGGAACGTATCCAATTATTTTATTAAGAAAAGCCTTTGCAACCTATCTATGTCTTTTTATTATAATACTAATTTTTGCAAAGTATTTCATACATTATGAAATGTTTTTATTAACACAAGCTGATTCATTTAAAAACTGTCTTTAACTGAATTCCAATTCATATGTTTTAAGGAGAAAAACATTGGATACAGTAACAAATTACTTTTCAAATAGATTCAGAGTGATAAATTTTTATTGAATCATTCCATCAACAATACAGATTGCAAAGACAGGGAAATACATTTTTTTTTCTCCTGTTCAAAATGTAGACAGACTACAAGTCTGATTTTCCTTATAAATTAAAAAATTACTTAAATTATTTCTGGTATATGCCTACATTTATAGACGTTGATGTAAAAAGCACACTATACATGTACAGTATTTCTCAATTATTAAAAAAAAAGAAAAGAAGAAAAGAAGCCGTCAATAAAGCAGCAAAAATAGAAAGACTGAGCATTAAGCACTTAAAAGAAAGGGTTTCCTGCCAGGTCAGATTGCCAGTGAGCATATTGTGAAAAGGTTTATGCATTTTAGGAATAAAGCAATTTTAATGAGCAGAATGGGAGAATGCAGTCACTGCTGGTAGGGGTGTATAATACAGTGTAAAATCCAAGTTTAAAAGCATTTGACAATTGTGTTCAACTAGCAGACTTAAAGAGATTGACAGCCACAACAGGCATACAATACAGGATTTCAAGCAACAGCTTTCAAAATGCATTTTATGTTCTTCAGGTTGATATATTCCTCTGTGACATATTGTGTCAAGCTGTGTCAGCTGAACAGTTTAATAGAAGGGGTTTCTTCAAATCACAGCCAAGGAGACTATTATTAGCAGAGAAAGAAGAACCTACAAAGTATACCACCTGCACACACAGAAGTAGTTCAGATTTAAGTTTGTGAGGATAATTAGTGCCATACACTATCCCCATCCACCTACAGGTATGGACATTTAACATTCTACCGTAGTAAAACTGTTTGGCTTATGAATAAGGTTATCAAAGAAATAAATGCTTCGATTTGGTTTAAAGCAAATGACGATTTACATAGTTCAGTGCAAAAGTTTCAGCTGGAAATGTAATAACTCTTTTCCAAGAATCAGCTGATATTTTCCATTTTAAATCTTTGCTTCATCATATTGATTATAGTCCTTTTGATTAATAAGTTACCAGTAGTAGAGAATCCAGTTACAAGTTAGGGTACACAGCATGACAGTCAGCATCCAAGTATGTATTTTGGTCTATAAAGCCCAAGACCTTAGCACAGCTGGAGCAGTTGGAAGTTATGGGTTAACTTGTATTAATGGAGCATAAAATATCTTCTGCCAGCTATTGGTTATAGAAAATGTTTAATACCAACATAGTTAAACATAAATAATTAGAAGAGCTATGTATAAGCATAACATAAAAAGCAAATTTTATGCTTAGAATTTTTATATCTATAGAATATGAAAATATTACCAACCTTATTGTAAAGAAAATGAAAAAAAAATCTTATATATGGCCCCAGTTCTGTTCAAAGGTGAAGAATAGAAAAGTTTAAGGAGATAATGTCTTTATTTTCTTGATTTCATGAACCCCAGTAAGGAAAAAACCACCACCAACAAAAACAACTCCAAAACCAAACCAACACAAAAAAAACCCCTAAACCACTGAAGAGTTGCTCTAATTTATGCTACAGAAGGCAATAACTTATACCAATAAACATATACATGCTTAGATAAGAATTTTAGCTATGCATTTTCCTTTTTTTTCAGGTAAATGCTTTCTAACAGCTAATATAATTTCTGCTGTAGACGTGAAGGAAGGAAAATCTGTTTTCACAGAGTGCTCACTTCAAATAACTTGGAACCAATTGTTATGAAAGACTTGTTTTATTTGATATTGATCAGCATGAACTGAACAGTGAATGAAGCAGACCTCTGTCAGGTTTGTTGATGTTAAGGGATGGCTGAACAAGATGAAGGTTACCAATAGCTCCATCATTATGCAAGCAAAGTATTCATCTGTTCAGAGCAGTTCCTTGGTGGGCAGAATTCATGACCGAATGCAAACACCTTTGCACTTCCTACGAGCTTCAAACACGTTAGATTCTCATAAGCAATAAAATATGGGTTTTTCTGAATTATACTTTACAGACAAGGGCAAACATGAATTTCCGGAATCAAGACACCTTCACTAGATTATAACTTTGGATAATATTGCCTCTAAACAATTTAATTTTAAAAAGTTAGTCTACTTATACTCATTTCAAGCAGTAGCCTTTTGAAAGAAAGACTAGTATTTGTAGGAAAAATATAATTTTTGTAATGTTCAAGTACTTTCACTGAGATTAATTTCTCTTTGGGAAATTCCCTACAGGTATTCTAATCCTATTCCTATGGAGAAAATTGTAACTGTATAAGGAGAGAGGTTATATGTCAGACCATGCACACAAACGTATGAAAGAACAAATGTGTGTACGGTGTTGCCCTGCAGACAATTTATTTCTGTAAAATTCTGTCTGTACTTGTATGTATGATTAGATATGAGTATATGTATACATACCGACAGAGTGTATGCCTGTCTGAAGAAAGTATATACTGACTTTATACATATCTACAAAAACTATATATATATATAGGCAGGCTTTTAATTTCTATTTCACCATTTGTACTTAACAGGCAGAATTAGAAAGGAAAAATTATCTCTTCCCATTTTTGCCAGAATTTTGAATAATATTCTGAAAATATGCGTTATAAAATTTTGCTTTACCTAAGGGAAAAAGAAGGCAGAGGATAACATCCATTAAAAGTTAATAACATTCCAAATTCAATTTTTAAAAAAGACTAAACTACTGGAATTCTACCAGAGTACAGTGGTAGAAAGATCTGACATTTCTGTGACTGAAACCTAGCCAAGATTTACTAATCAAATGTTTGGGAAATATTTGCTGTAAAACTCAGACTGAATATATTAGGTTTATTTCCATAGACTATAATACATATAACAAAGTTCTTAGGATGACAGATTAGGGATCATGAAAATCCCAGCTAATCTACCACAACTCAGATGACTATTCCTTTATTACCTCTTATAAGATTAATTAAAAGAACAGCAACAAAAAACCCAAGGATTAATTTAATAAAACTGAAAAGAGAAACAAGTCTTGATTGTATGCATTTCTCAGGGTTTTATACTTTTTTTATAAACAAATTAGTGAACTTAACCTCACAGAATGTACAAACGTATTCATTAACACCACAGCTAAGCTCAGACCTCATGCTTTTAATCACAAGATCATAGTAAGACTTGATGTACAGTACTTGCACACCTAATTCTATTAGAACTGATGTAAACTGATAATTATTATTTGTAAGGGAAAACCATTACCTAATGTACTTAGTAATCAGAAACAATAATGAATCAATTAATCAAATAACATCTCAATTTAATTTCATGGTTCTATGGAAGTTAGGAAAATAGTTCTAACTCGCTTATAAGGAAATTCTATTTATATTTTAAATAAAATTGGTATAATTTTAGTTTCAGAAATGGGCAGAGAAGTGGCACACTCCTTGTTTCAGCATGTGTGCAGAGTATAGAGCAGAGAAACCCTATCTAAAGAGTTACAAAACATCTAGACCAGTGCAGTATTAAATGATTAGGCAACCTCAACACTGGTTTCTAAATATGAACAAATTGTGTGAATTAAATGATAGCAGTTTTGAAGGGTCCACGCAAGTACTTTGTGAAGATGCAGACATTTTGAGCGTGTACGAGTATTTGTATAAGGAAGAACCTACATAACTCTCACTGATACCTAATGCAGCTCCATTCCATAGACTAAATAATGCAGAGGATATATGGCAAAAATAATGATTGTATCATTAAACTGCATATTGATAGTGTTTATGTACAAGGGTGTTGAATTAATACCTCAGAGGCCTTTAAGTACTTGACTTTAAAACTTTCAGAATCCCCTTCTTAAAAAGGTTTCACATTTAAAACCTCAAACAAAACTATGGATTTCCCATCATCTTTACGTTCATTGATCATCAAGATAGGCAGATACATTGCATAGGTCTGTACTACATGGGCTAGTAGAGGAAGTCACAGGAATAGAAGCAGCTATTGACTCAAAGGAGGGAAGCTAGAGAGGGAAGATTAACTGCGAAAATCTTGCCAACTTTTTACAACTTTCTCCTGAGAGCTGAAGAATGGATTTCTGTGATCCTTTCTTACCACAGACTGGCAGGTTTTACTGCTGGTAACAAACTTGCTTGTTTTCTCATTCCTTCTTGCCCTTATCTACAGTTTTGATTTTTTTCCTCTTCTGAACAATAACTCTTCCAGATCAATCTTCAACCTTTTGTTTCTTGTCTTATACCAGTTTCCTCTCTCTAGGCTCCTAATTCTTGCCTCAGCCTACCTTTTGTATGCAGCTGTATTTTCTCTCTCCAGGATACTAACTCATATAACTCCTTTTTGCTTCTAATCTTTTCCACACTAATTCCTTCAGGTCTCATGCCTTTCTCCCAGCCAGCTGTGCCTACTGTTCTTTCTAGCTCAAGATCTAGCATTTTGCTGATATTGGCTGGCAAAACCTTGATGCTGTGTAAGCACTGTTCAGCAGCAGCCAAAGCATTGGTGTGTTACCAACACTGCTTTGGTTACAAATCTAAAACATGGCACCAAATTAACTCCATCCCAGCCAAACCCAGTGCACATTTGCTTCATCTGTATTAAAAAGGGCAAATTTCTCAGTACTATGGACATCGTGTGCACTGGGAGCACAGAGGGACTCCCTGTCCCCTCCTCTGTACTCCAGCTCAGTGCCATTGTTGGAGAAAAGTCTTACTGCTACCCCAGCCTTGTTTTTGACATATTCAATGCAGACACATTAAAGAATTTAGAAGAAAAATACTTATAGGCACACAACCATGTGTCCACGTGCTTGAGATTATATTAACTGTTGTGGGAAGTAATGGGAAGAGAGGGGAGAAGAATGATGAAAAGAAAGAGGTTTGTACTAAAACAGAGCCCAGTTTGTATTATACTCAAAGTTTTGTTATGGGCAAAAAGGGGAGCAGACCTTATGTGTGGGGCCAGGAATTCATTATCATTTTAATTTAAATTTTTCACATTATAACCAAAATGAAATGAATGGTTATCTTTTTCATTTACAATGATGCTAACTCTCTCAGTGTAGAAATATATCAACATATAAATAATCACAATAACATGGCTATATATTAATATATCTATTATTATAAAAGTATGGGCTGCAAATGCCTCAGCAGGCTTTAGTTCCCCTGACTGGCCTTATCTGGGACCTTCACTGACACCCTCTGCCCACATCCCACAAATTCCATTTAAGTTCATTCCTGCTGTATGTGTGTTGTCCTCTGCTCATCTGGACATTGTCATTGGGCTTCCTGGAGGGATCCTGGACTTGTTACCTTGCTTTGTTCTGTTGTCACCAGATGGTTGAGAGAACCTGTTACGATTACTGCCCCTGTGTGGCTGGTGTAGTCACTATGCTGTGATCACCCTGGCTCCTGCCTTCTCTTCCCTTGTGGAGGGCCTTATGGTGTAGTTGCACAAATGGGGTAGAGGAAAACATGCACAAGGAACAAAACCGTAAGAAGCTAAGCAAATTAAAATATTTTTTTTATTTTTAAATAAATAAAATAAAAATAAACATCTACTCATTAGACAACTGCTGTTCTGACTAAACAAGTTAGAAGAAATGTCCATTCAGTCTCAAAACTGAAGTTAGTATAAAGACTGTTGCCTGTCACCAGTGATGGCAATACTGTGTTTAACAGATGGATACACATATTAACCAGACTGCCTTTGCCCCACTTCTTCAAATCCTACTATGTGTGTCTAGAGCTGTAGCTCTGCTCTGTAGTGTAAGTTGCAGATACTTTTCAGCAGCTTTCTCTATCCTTAGCCATCCACTCAGTGAAATTGTTTTAAACCTGCAGGGTGCTGTTCAACCAGAAGGATCAATATTTTGCATGAGTATGTATTGATAGAGGATTTAAGCAGAATGGTTCTTTTTCTAAAACTGCAGAATCAGGGAACTGACATTATTATGAAAGCTGATTGAATTATTCTCAGCTATAGTAGTAGCATATAGGCCTTTTTCTGTCAATGGCTCATTTGAAAACAGACAATGATTCTGAAAAATATATTAATCATTCTAAATTACTCATGTATTATGCACTGTAGTCTCAGCCTATAGACTGACACCAAATTATTCAGTATTGTCTGAAGTATTGAGTATTCTGAATTTGCTCATGTAAAGCCTCATTGGCCCTGATTCTTAGGTCTAGTAATATGAGACCCTTTTTTGAAAGAAAGCAGAAATTGGTTTTATGATGACTTAGCAATTCTATAGTAGTCAAAAGATGATTCATTCTTTTCAACTTTACAGAACTGTCAGCTGTGCTTTTCCATCTCTCTACATGTCTTCACGTGTAATGGCTGCCATGATTCCTTCTTAGAACATAAAAATTAATTGAATATACCATATTTATCCTGTAACATGCCTTTTGAGAATTCGTACAGGTGATGGGATTCTGTCTGCATCCCAAGAGATGCAGATGGGAGAGAATTCCTGTATATCAGCTATTTTATACTCTCTCCCATAGTTCCACACCATTCAGGCTGAAATGTCACCTTCTTATCAAATAGCTAGCTTTGACTGCTTTGATGAGGAAGTCTGTTCAGATAGTATAAGACAGAGTGGTTCAGTTTCTATTGTGCATGTCAGCAAGCTAAGATCGTTATGGGCCAGGGTGCCATCCTGGACACTATTTTTCACTAGACACTCATGAAAAACAAATGTGGAAAATTCATGAAAACAAAAAATAATCAACTATCCTTCCGTCTCTCCAAACATTTTTTTTTTTTGAGATACATCATGTCTTTCTGTAAGCTCAATTTCTTAATTTTTATTTGTTAGAATGCCAACTACAAATATATATAGAAGTGCAGGAAAAAAAAAAACCAAAACAACATCTTGCACCTCTGAGTCTAATGTAATGCAGAAAAGGCCAGAAAGATGTAAGTATCAAATCACTTTATAAGATGATGACACAGTGAAAGAATATAAGAGATTTGGGTCAGGAGGGCCAAGGCATGGTTGGAGCTGAATTTGGCAAGGGATGTGAAGAATAACAAAAAGAGCTTCTACAGGTATGTCAACCTGAAAAGGAAAGGTAAGGAAAGTGTACCCCCCTCCAATGAACAAGAATGGTGAACTATAATCAACAGAGGAGGAGAAGGCTGAGGTACACAACAACTTTTTTGCCTGAGTCTTAACTGGTAACCTCTCTCCTCACCTTTCCCAAGCCGATGGACCACAGGATGGAGACCAGGGGGATAAATCCCCTCCCTCTGTAAGGGAAGATCAGGTTCATGACCATCTGAGGAACCTGGATATACACAAGTCTATGGGACCTGGTGAGATACTTCCCAGAGCCCTGAGGGAATTGGCTGCTGTAGTTGCCAAGCCACTTTCCATGTTATTTGATAAGTCATGGCAGTCAGGTGAAGTCCCAGGGGACTAAAAAAGGAAAACATTGTGCCCATCTTTAAAAAGGGTAGAAAGGAGGACCCAGGAAACTACTGACCTGTCAGCCTCACCTCTGTGCCTGGCAAGATCATTGAACAGATCCTCTTAGAAGCCATGCTAAGGCACATGGAGGACAGGGAGGTGATTCAAGGCAGCCAGCATGGCTTCGCCAAGGACAAGTCCTGCTGACCAACCTACTGTCCTTCAGTGATGGAGTGACTACATCAGTGGACAAGGGAAGAGCTACAGATGTCATCTATCCAGGATTCTGCAAGGCCTTTGACATGGGCCCCCACAGCATCCTTCTCTCTAGACTGGGGAGAAACAAAATTGATGGGTGGACTATTTAGTGGATAAGGAATTGGTTGGATGGTTGCATCCAGAGGGTAGCGGTCAGTGTCCAGATGGAGACTGGTGACGAGTGGTGTCCCTCAAGGGTCCGTACTGGGACAAATACTGTTTGATATCTTCATCAATGACATAGACAGTGGGAGCGAGTGCACTGTTAGCAAGTTTGCAGGTGACGTCAAGCTGAGTGGTGCAGCTGACACACCATAAGGACAGGATGTCATCCAGAGAGACCTGGACAAGCTGGAAAGGGGGGCCTGTGAGAACCACATGAGGTTCAACAAGGCCAAATGCAAGGTCTTTCACCTGGGTCTGGGCATCCCCCAATATCAATCCAGGCTGGGGGATGAAAAGATTAATAGCAGCCCTGCAGAGGATGATTTGGCGGTACTGGTGGATGAAAAGCTGGACATGAGCCAACAATGTGTGCTCGCAACCCAGAAGGCCAACCGTATCCTGGGCTGCATCAGAAGAAATGCGGCCAGCAGGTCGAGGGAGGTGATTCTGCCCCTCTACTCTGCTCTGGTGAGACCCCACCTGGAGCACTGCATTCAGCTCTGGAGCCCTCAGCACAGGAAGGACATGGAACTGTTGGAGCGGGTCCAGAGGAGGGCCACAAAAGTGATCCGAGGCCTGGAGCACCTCTGCTATGAGGACAGGCTGAGAGAGCTGGGGTTGTTCAGCCTGGAGAAGAGGAGGCTGTGGGGAGACATTATTGTGGCCTTCCAGTACTTAAAGGGGGACTACAGAAAAGATGGGGACAATCTCTTTCACCAGGCCTATTGTGACCGGACAAAGGGTAATGGTTTTAAACTAAAAGAGGGTAGATTTAGACTGGGTATAAGGAAGAAATTTTTTACAGTGCGATTGGTGAAACACTGGAAGAGGTTTCCCAGAGAGGTGGTAGATGCCCCATCCCTAGAAACATTCAAGGTCAGGTTGGACGGGGCTCTGAGCAGCCTGATGTAGTCGAAGATGTTCCTGCTCACTGCATGGGGGTTGGACTAGATGACCTCTAAAGGTCCCTTCCAACCCAAACCATTCTATGTTTCTATAAATCTATGATTTGAAGTCCTTTGATTTATGTGGATTTTATGAATTAGTAAACTAGAAGTCACTGACAATATGTGCTTGGTTTCAAAACTCACTCTGATTATGTATGTCCCACAACTCTTTCTCTCTGTGAAAAGTAATCAGGGATTTCATAAGCAGCAGAGGAGAAAACCCTATGTTCAAATCCTAAAGTATATAGTCTAACAACAGCTAGTGGTCAGTAAAATGATTTAAATAACTGATGTTGGGTTTTCCCCTAAATTCTCTATGTGTTGGCAAAAGTACATGAGTTTTTGTTTTGTAGATATTATTTCAATACTATTTAAATACAAGATGAAGCCCAGTGATATTGTCCACCCTTTTTACTCAATAAGAAAGTCAATAAAATTTAGGGAACTTGTGGAAGTGCTTTGTACTAGTTACCAGATCCTTCAATAGGTTTTTGTCAAATCACAGATTGTGTTCCCTTGTGTTTTGTTTGATATTTTTCTATTCTAAATACTGGACTAAGCTGTGTTATTTTGCTCTAGATTTTTTTCACAACCCTTCATTTTCTTTTTTATTAAAAAGGAAGAAAAATAAATTTAAATAATTTAAATTTTTAACAAGGAGCTTATTTTTTTCTTTAAAGCAAAAAAAGAAAAATCAAAATTAAAGCATCCTCATTAATAAGGGTAGTGAAAAATTTGCAGTCCATTAATTTTGGTGGTAATTTGACTATATAGAGAAAAACATTTCTACCCATTGTTTTGCATCGTAGTTTATGTTGAAGTAGAACCTGGAGTTAACCTGGAGTTAAAAAGGCACTTCTTGCAATTAAAAATTATGTAGGAAATATACAATTAATAGCTATGATTGTAACGCAGAGACTTCATTGGATGTGTTTAAAATTGAAGAACACAATTATTTCTAAGCCAATTATGTAAAGAAAGTTAGAGGAAGAAAGAAACCAGCCCATGATGACCATGAAGGAGAAAAAATTGGGGCACAGTCCAGGAAACCACGACTTATTTTTGGTCAGGTTACTCACAGAAACTGTGGGAGACTTGTTTTGGCAGGCTTAGAAGCAACCTGTGAGTATCTAGGGTGTAGACATCATCACGTTATACTACACAAAATTAATGAGATATTAATTGCTATTTCATATCTATTTAATACCTGATCCTTCAGTTAGTACAGAAAAGTATGACATCCTGCATGACTGAACTTTTATTTATTTTTATTTCAAGACATGCAGGTAACAGTGATAGCTGTAGCACAAAACCAAAAGTATAACTACACCAGAAATACTGAAACTGATGATGAAAAGAAAAATTTGGGTGTGAAAGAGGTTTAACAGAAGGTTTGAAAAGACCCTTAAGATCATCAAGTCCAACCATTAACCTAACACTCCAAGTCTACCACTAAACCTTGTCCATAAGCACCACATCTATGTGTCTCTTATATAACTCCAGGGATGGGGACTCAACCACTTCCCTGAACAGCCTGTTCCAATGTTTGACAACCCTTTCAATCAAGAATTTTTTCCTAATATCTAGTCTAAACCTCTCCTGGTACAACTAGAGGTGATTTCCTCTCATCCTGTCACCTGTTACTTGAGAGAAGAGACCAACACCCACATCGCTACTTCTTCCTTTCAGGTAGTTGTAGAGAGCAATAAGGTCTCCCCTCAGCCTCCACTTGTCCAGACTAAACAACCCCAGTTCTCCAGACCCTTCACCATCTCTGTTGCCCTTCTCTGGACATGCTCCAGTACCTCAATGTCTCTCTAGAAGTGAGAGGCCTAAAACTGAACACAGTACTCAAGGTGCGGCCTCACCAGTGCCAAGTACAGGGGCACAATCACTGCCCTGCTCCTGCTGGCCACACTATTCCTGATACAAGCCAGGATGCCATTGGCCTTCTTGGCCACCTGGGCACATGCTGGCTCATGTTCAGCTGGCTGTCAACCAGCACCCCCAGGTCCTTTTCCTCCAGGCAGCTCTCCAGCCACTCTCTCCCAAACATATAACATTGTATGGGGTTGTTGTGACCCAAGTGCAGGACCTGGCCCTTCGCCTTGTTGAATCTCATACAACTATAAAAATCAATAATATTCAGTTTCTGATTTTCTTTTTACTTTATATAAAAATCTAACTGCAAATTCATTATGGAAAAACTTAGTCTTACTGGGTTAAATGTCTTCCTTTATAGTTTTTGATACTTAGAAAGATTACAGGTTTGCTTATAATGCCATTCTATATTATACATGTATTAAAAAAGGGTAAGTCCTCTGTTTTGATTGAGGTGACTTTATACGTGGTTAGGTTGTTCCACAAAGAACAGGGTAAGATACTGTAGTAAGAAGGTACCTGAAAGTAACTTGACAACCCAATCATCAAAAAACAGAGAGGCCAACTGTCTTCTGGGAACGATCAATACTTTTGAGTAACTGATATTAGTCACTGTGGTGGTTTTGGCTGGGATAAAGTTAATTTTCTTCATAGCAGATTTGGATTTGTGTTGATAACACAGGGATGTTTTAATTATTGCTGAGCAGTGCTTACACAGAGTCAAGGCTTTTTCTGCTTCTCACCCCCCCACATCAGTTAATATGTGGGGATTGCAGAAGGGGTTGGGAGGGGACACAGCCAGAACAGCTGACCCCAACTGACCAAAGGGATATCCCATACCGCATGACATCATGCTCAGCATATTGAGCTGGGGGAAGAAGATGGAAGCAGGGGACATCAGGAGTGATGGTGTTTGTCTTCCCAAGTAACTGTTACATGTGATGGAGCCTTGCTTTCCTGGAGATGGCTGAACACCTGCCTGCTGGTGGGAATTAGTGAATGAACTCGTTTTGCTTTGCTTGCGTGTGTAGCTTTTGCTTTATCTATTAAACTGTCTTTATCTCAACCCATGAGCTTTCTTACTTTTATTCTTCTGATTCTCTCCTCCAACTCACTGGGAGTGGAATGAGTAAACAGCATGTGGTGCTTGGTTGCTGGCTGGGGTTAAACCATGACAGTCACTCAGATCTCATGCTCATTGTGTTATATCTTGTCTGGCAAATGTTATAGCAGAACTTGTAAATAGACTGACATATGGAGAAGCATTTTGGGGACTGGACAGGGTCTGGCTCACCTGGCTTTGTCTCCTAGCTTGTATATACCCCTTGGTTGCCTCATAAAACTGTCCCCCTGCATCACCATCTTGCCCTTTCCATAGAGAGACTGGTGCCTTTGAAAATCTTCCTCTGGAGTCTACATAAATGCTTTAGCTCAGTGGAGAGCATATTGCTCCAGAAGATTCCAAAGGCACTTCTTTCCATTGACTTTGTATGAAAATTGGGTACTCTGAGAGAACCCAGTCAGTGCACTTGCAGATATGTAAAACATAAGCATATTGGCAGGTTGTTACCAGATGAGAAAATTTGCTGCAATCTAAATTAACAGTTGATACACAAACTGATTTATTTTAGGAATGGCTGTGGGAGAAATTATTTAAAGATATAATATTCACTATTCTTTTCTTGCTCTCTAGACCTTGCCTTAATTTGAAAGTTAGACTATATGATTTCATAAACTTGCAGTAATAGTAGAAGGCACAAGTAGATTTAAGAGCTGAAAGTGAGATGTAGGAAAAGATATGTAAAAATTTAAAAATCTTAACAGGCAATGCAGGTGATTTCAGTGCCTTGCTTTTCATTGTGATTGCAAAATAATAACATCTGTTTTAGCATTTTATGGATGAGCAAAGTAAAACAATATAAATCAAGAAACCCAGTTAGTACATATGTCTGTCTTGCCAAAAATACATATTGACTGCAAAATCTGCTGTGTCAAATCTCAAGGTAAAAAGGGAACTAAGTAAGTAAACATCAAATAAAGGATTACCCTTGTTTGTAAAGAGTCCATTGTAGTAGGTATTACAAACAGGAACCTTGACATTAAAGTGACAGGGTCGATTCCTAGGAATTTAAAAGTCATCTAGTATTAGCATCCTATCAGTTTTAAGTAAAGGACTTAGCTGGTGTAATATTTAAGACTAACCATAAACTGAAACTTGTCACAATATTGTCAGCTGGCCGCACTTAAACAGTAATCAAGCTTCAATTTAATATATGTTTTCTAACTGGCAGAGTCATCTGCTATTCTTTACTTTCCTTTTGAGCACAAGTCACTTTAGAGCTGAGATTTACAAACAATAGTAAATACTGAAATTATTTTGATTCAGAGAAGCGTTTAATTTTAGATGCTTACTCAAGCTGAAATCTGAACTGAAATAGGACAGTTTTGCAAAACATTATTGTTTCCTATAAATTCTTTCCTTTTAAAAAATCCTTCACTGCAGACTGCCTCTCATTCTTTTGTTCATCAGTACAAGAGTGATGCTGTATCTTGGTTGTGTTTCCAGTAGTTGAGAAACAGGAACATTTGACTCTAAATTTCCTTATGATTCAAAAAGAAGGGGTTATGCACGCTTTAGGAAACCAGCAGTGACATATAATTTTATAAAACATTTACTCACTTCTACCTAATGAGATTAGACCCCTAAAGGAACTGGAAAGAAGTGAGTTTCTTAATTTTTACACTGAAAAGCCTTAGAGAAATTTTTTTTTAAGTTGACGAATTTTTCATTCTTCAATGAATTTTCCAAATTCCAACATTGAATCTGAACATTTTGAAAATGTTTCAAATTATAATAATCTCTCTTTCAAAACAAATTATTATTTATTTCAGGAAAAAATAATAAAATATCAAAATAAAAACATTTTACTTTTCTAAATTTTCTTTTTTTCCCATCTTTCCCATCAAGCTATTTGTTGAATTAGGCTTAAATTTACAAGAAATGATCCATGTTCTTCTTGAAAACAGAGTCCTTAAAGTAACAGCTGGGTACCCTACTTTCTCATTGCCGCCATGTACATGTTCACTAATTTTGATTTTTCACAGGTAAATTTTAATATTTCTCTGGCCCCACAGAGAATTCCCTGCATAGGACTGGGATAATGGCAGAGAGGAGACTCAGAATAGGGTATGTCTGAAGAGACCAATGAGCTTGTTAACACAGAGCTGATTCTACCTAGTAAATAAATAAGTCTGTTCTGTCATATTTCAAGGTGAGAACCCAAATTTGCTTTTAATGGAAGAATTGTAGAACACAGATCTGTCACCTAAAACCTTACTGTCACTGTACCAGATTATAAATCACAAGGGAAAAAAGCCAACCAACCAAACCAAAAGACAAACTAAACCAAAACAACAACAGAAAGCAGAGGAAACAGGTGGGGAGACTGCACCCTTCAAACTGGTCAGTGTGAACACTATATGCCTAAACACTTATAGGACATTCTTTACAATACTTTATGAAGCTTCCGTTAGTATCATCAGCAATTAATATTACCAGGGAATAGTGAAAGCACTGGGCTCTGATTTGTCAAAACAAAAAGAATTTTGTTGCTAAAAGAACTTAAAAATGTGTTCTGGATAATTGGATTTAAACAGAATAATATTTTAAAAATCCATTTTAAATATTTCTGTGGTTTTGTGCTCTTTTTTTTTTTTTTTTCCTCTCACGTGGGAAATCCACTATTGTAATTTGTAAGCCACTTTTTATTACTTTTGTGTGTTCCTTATTTCCAGTTTCATACATGACTTGATTCGGTTTTAATGTTTTAGTTCTAACACTTTGGTGTTTAATTTTTTAAAGCAAGACAGATCTCTGTTACTCTGTCCTACATTTAACTTCAAGTCTCATTTCTAATTAAAATGAAGTGTTTCAGTTTAATATACTACGACATATAGAAACTTTTATCTCTACAGCTAATTTAATGCTTATATATAAGTATTTCTGAGATCTAGTGAAAGTGCAGCCCTGCAGTGGGTTATATTTCATGCAGAAAAATGGGCCCAGCTGTGGTACCTCTGAAGGTCTGAGGATGTATAGTCTCAAATAGCTTGACAATTAAACAGATTAGAATAATACTATGAATGTAATAACAATGGTAAGAATTTCTGGAACCATTTATTTGGAAATGTAATGTGTATTCTTAGAAATTGTTTTCAGACAGAAACAATATGAAAATTTATGTGTAGTGACTTTTGCATGGATCAGGACATGTTAGTTAAGGAATAACTGGCTTTCAGATTTAGGTGAGGTTCAGCTGATTTTCGAGTTACTGTTTTCAGCTTGGCTTTCTGCTGTTCGGAAAAATTAATTTTGAAAAATTGCTAGGTAGCTATTTTTAATTGCAATATTGAAGTGGAATCTCTATTGGACTGAACTGTTTGTGTTTCCACTTCTGATGCTTCCTCACAAAGTCTCAGCATGAAAGTCATTGAGCCATGACAGGACTGTAATATTTCTAATTATGTACCTCATAAGAACCTCGTGTGCACCTGGAAAATGTGAATCTCAGACTGAAGCATTGAAGGAGTTGAAGAGTCTCTGTAGTTAAGACACAACAGAGCAGGGGTTTTGAAGGTTGCAATTTTGCAAACAGATGCCTAAAACTCACCTTACTTTAAGTTATGCTTAACAGTGTTAACCTTCCTGAGTCTTGCTCCTCCCACTCAAGGTTAATTTGAGTATTAGTGGAAGTAACAGCTTTAAGACTCTTCAAATAGACCAAACACCAAAGTAGCAAACCCCTGAGTAGTAAAGTTGTAGCTGTTGAAAATAAAACCCAGTGTGTATGAACTGGGTTCATACTGCAGATCACTTTGAAGCTTGTAGGTAGCGAACTAACTACAGTATGAAATCTTAGGAGTGGTTTGAATTCTAAGGATGCTGTAAGCAATTCTACCAAATATAATTTCAGCTTTTGAAACCTTGGTCATGTTAACTTCTTTAGAGAATTATATTACTGGATTGTAATATCTGAAATTTAGACCACCTCCAGTCTTAACACTTCCAAATGTATATTAGAATTTGTTTTTTTAAAAAAAGAACTTTTCAAGAAAAAGCTGATTTTAAAGAAAAACTGTATTTCTTCTAGCTCATAAAATGAGAAAAGGAAAACACTGTTATGCAAAATGTTCACTAAAAATATTACTTTGATATAATCACATTTATCTTTAGGTTGAATTTATCAGATATTCAGGTGGGAAAAGTGAAATAGAATTTCATTTTGGTTATAGTTTCTTCCAATCTTTTTGATAAAAGACTTTGAAATGAGATTTTAGACATAGTTGATACTGGGAATTATGTTAAAAATTAGGATTTCATACTAGATATTTTTTTCTTTTTTTTTTCTTTTGGGTAAGGGCAATTTCAAGTCAACAGACAGTCTAATACCAACAAGGAATATTTTTTTGTGGATTTTTAGCATCATTAGTTTGTCTTGCTCTATAGAAAAACAATACCCTGATGCTTTTTTATCATCTGAAATATGTGACTTATTTTTAATCTCATTTGTTTAAGGAAAACTCCTGAAGACTTGATTTTATTCTTGCACAGGAGTCAATTCACTGAAGCAAACAAGTTCATGAGACTAATGTTGCTGCAGGATCAAAATCGAGTTCTATAAACTATATATTACCTCTATTAAATTGCTTCAATGACAGAGTTAGTAACCTACTAGGCTTCCTGGACTCTTCTTTATTTTCTTTTTTTACCAAAATTATGGAGTGATTTGTGACTTATTAAATAAATAAATACATACATACATAAGGAAGAATACCCGTGTAATATTTCAATAATTAAAACATTAAAATATGTGTCAATAACATGGTAATTTTTGCAAATATGTTTGATTATTTTCATTGCTATGTTTCATACCCAACAGCTTCAACCATTTCACTCCAGCACCAGTCTTCTCACCCAGTAATGCTCCTGAGATACAAATACACCTCTGTGCTAATTCCAGTTCACCCTATATATTCCCAGTTATTTCTCATGGGTGTTGCACAGAATAACATACAACAGGTGCACATGTAGGATCCAAAGCAGAACACTCTCACTTGTGCTTCCTTTCAGTGCATCTCCAGATCTGTTGACTGCACAACCTTTCAGACTCTTCCAGAAGTCTCTTGCACAGCCTTCCTGTGACTGGGTTTTCCTTGTCTTTATCACACATGCAGTAAGAGTAGTTAGTTACATCTACAATAATGACTTGTCATATATAAAGTTTCAAAAACAGCTGCCAGGGAAGATGCATTTATACCTTTATACCAGAAAAAAAGAAAAAAATAAAATAATGTTTTGCTATTGTTGCTATCAATTGGGAATAAAGGAATACTGGTGAACAGGCCTGTTGTTTCCTCAGGAGTCAAGGAATCTTGAATTCCTGTGTTCATTGCGAGGTACACATGTGGAATCCTTTCCCCCTGCCCTCTTTTCTTCACTCCACCTCCTTTTGAATCATTATCTCCCTGTATTTCCTGCTCTATCCTGCAATATTTTTTTACAGCACCCTGTGAAATTAATACAACACAGAGAATGTGGTCCTTTCTGCCCCACCCCCCACCATGTTTTGCAAGAGGTTGATAGTTGTATGTGAGACATGCTTAATAGTTGAAGCCAGCTTTTATGAATAAAATGCTCAACATTTTTTTTTTTTTTAAGTAAATTAAAACATCAGCTTAATCTTATTCCTAACCCTGGAAAAGCATGTAAATGGACTGTGAAATTTGTGAAACAGATGAGGTGAGGTGCTTACCAAACTGCTGTAGAAAATCCATTCAAAGAGTTTCAGGCTTTTTCTATCATCTGACAATACTTATTTTGAAGTTACAAACTATTTTCTCTCATTAATGAAAGCTTTACATGTATCCACTGTTCTGTGTTTCAAGGGATGAAGTAAAAAGGAGGGAAACAAAGAATGCAGGAGACAGGAACAAGCAGTAATAACTGAATTCCAGTCTGAGTCCATGTATATAACTAATTACCTTTTAGATCAGCACAAAATAAAGATAAATGTCAATGGTCACGAGCTGAGATTCTGAAAGACACATGATACACTTCCAGGTGTAAAATTTCTTGTCATATTTTAAAAGCATCAGTAAAGATGGGTTTTTTTCCCTCCTGTCTGGCTGCTTTCCCACACATACTCACAGCTATTTAGAAGCCTTTTTCTCATAATGAGTAGTTTGCACAAAGCAGTAAATGCTGCTCTGCTATGAATATGCAAATTGCAAGTGACAGTACCAGTACAGCCTAAGAACCATCCAGGAGTTCTAGATCTTGCAGAGGTTGTACTTTTGCCAGATGATTAAAAGTACTCCCTAAAAACAGCAGCTAATTATTGGCGGGCAGATGCTGCTATCCTCACTCCATAAAGAGTTTCTTTGAAAGACAAGACACTCTAAAGAATCTGGCTGCAAGTCTTACAAACTCAGCTGCTATTCCTAAAAGGTGTGGGCATGTGCAAAACTTATTATTATATAATTAATTGGGGGGTGGGGGGATTTAGCATCTGCAAACTAGGGACATCATTTGTGTAGTATGGACCTGCCCTCACTACTAGATTTGCTAAAGTTAGCAGCCTAAACAGAGCTGCATGGTCACATTGTTCCCACTTACTGCCCTGCCTTTGCCTTCTTGGTATTTCTTACCCTGCAAATGCTTTGAGTCAATTACAGTCTTTTTGATTTTTTTATTTTACAACACATAGCATAATTGGTTTTTTGTTTCATGAGTTAGAATGTAGTTATACAAATTAAAGAACAAATAGCATTACTGACAAAAATGTATCTGCTCCTGTGGGTTATAGTTCATTAAATCCTATTCAGCGTCTTAAGGATTTCCAGTGATGACATCTGCAGACTAACCTTCAAATAAAGGGACACAACTGGAGCTTTTACACAATGATAAGTCATCTTCTGTAGATTTCCTACATTTTTAGAGAAAAATTTTAAAGGTCTTGAATAGGTTTTAAAAAATACTTAAAGTTGACGTCAGGCTAGTATTTTTTCCTTTGATATGTTCTCAGGATGTTTCAGAAAAGTCCATTCAGTCTCCTGAATTTATGTGCTTTGCAATTCCATTTCTATATCATGAAAGGAGGGGTATTTTTGTAAAATGCCCAAACAGATGTCAGTGCAGAGCATTTTGCAAACAAGATTCTGTAAACATTAAATGTTCCTAAATCCCTGAGGATCAACTGAGACGGGGAAAATATTTTCAGTTATCAGGATTCCTGGAAACCAAAAAGTCGTATTATCTCAACTCTCTCAGCTTAGGCATTGCTTGTTTCTTATTACAGGAACAATATTAGAGCTGATTTAAAAAAAAAAATTGGCTCGAACATTATTTGAAGTTGAATTTTTAGATGGGGTCGTTTCATGTTGTTTTCAAAAATGTCAGTTTCACCTTTATTTTAGATACATACATATTCTAAACTTATAAACATTCCACCTTTTTAGCATTTATAATGCAATTTGTCATTATAAACTTTTAATTCTACAAGTTTAAAAACTTGACATTCCTCATATTTCAAGTTTTCTTTTAATGAATCACTGTTAATAAGGAGAAACAGGATGCTATAGGAAATGCTATTACTGTAAAGTGCTGTACAGTCCAAAACAGCCTTGGATTATTCTTCTTTTCAGATTTGACTATTTTTTTTTCTTATTTCTTCATTCATTTGACCTTACAGGTGGCTGATTTTCATTATTATGGTATATACTATAGTTATCATCTTACTGTTGTATTGTTATTTCTATAACTACAGATAAATAACTGAAAGAGAAATGGAATAATAGAATATATTAGAATAACAGAGGAGAAGTACAGAAAATTATTTCTATTATTAGAAATAATAATAGATAAATAGATATATCTGTAAATAGAATTATCTGAAATCCATGTGCTAGGCTGTTCTTTATAAACAGAAATATTTTGTATGTTATTTATAGGGATCAAATATAATAAAAAATCTTCTACTAAAATTTAGAAATAGTACTGTGCACTGTATTGTGTAATGCAGTACCCAATAATCAAACACAGTTTAATACATGTAAAGAAATAGTTCAATACTAATTTCAGAATATGCAATTTGCTTTTCCTAATATTTTCTACCTTGAACACTTGCTGCAATTCTCTAAAATGTTCAGAAAGCAAAATGTATCTTCCTTTTGATTGTAGTTTCTATTATCAATCTATTTCCCTAAGGAAGAAATTTTCAAACTATATTGTCTTCAACATTAATTGAGATAAATTATTTCTGTCATTCTTCTGCTCCTGTGCTTATTTGTTCAACAAATCAGCTTTATTTTAAATCATTTTATTGTCTTTCATTACCAAGTTGCACAAATTTTTTAATGAATTAACTAAACTGATCAAGATTAATTGTGTTGTTATTTAGATTTTTATAAGGATAACTAAATTGTGTGTTTGATTTAAAGAGATTACTACAGTGAGTCAAACTACTATCAGCAAAGAATTACTACATTTGAGTCCAAGTTTTTTAATTATCAAGATTTGTAAAGATCTGGGCTTTTGATAGTCTTAAAAGACTCTGCTAACTACTTTCTATATGAAATTCACATATAAAGTTATCCAGTTTTTAAAGGAGGTAAACAAAGTAATCCCCTGTAAGAATAAGTGAAGTTAGATCCTGCTGTTAGGGAAGTCTCAGATTTTATGGTTCTTTATACACTATATTCATGCTGTTATTTTATGAACAATGTAAAATAATAAAATTTCATTGGTAGTGGATGTCTCTTCTAGATCAGTCTGAAGATATTTAAGCTTAGGTGTTTTATGTAAGTATCTGCATGCTCCTGTGGAGACATTCAGTTCGATTCAACTATCTACAGCTCACTAGGTTGAACTCGAATGATGACTATCATATGAAATCTTCTAGGATATCTGCCCAAGCCTTCAGCTACTGCTTCAGCATTTTGCAGGTCTCCACTGGCCTGGTGTCATATTTAACAGTACCATGTTGTTGTGGTTTAATCCCAGCTGGCAACTAAGCACCACACAGCCATTCACTCACTTCCCTCCTGGTGGGATGAAGGAGAGAATCGGAAGGATAGAAGTGAAAAAAATCATGGGTTGAGATAAAGACATATTAATAGGAAAAGCAAAAGCCACGTGTACAAGCAAAGCCTGGTTTGTGAGGACTACCTGTACATTAGTAAAGACAAGGATGAAGTTAAAATCAGAAGTTGGACATTGAACTGACCCATTTCACCTGGCTTATATATCTGTCTGATTTTGTATTTAGATAATGCATTGGATTTTTCTGTTCCCATGTAAGATTCCTTCTAGTACTGTTGAATTCTTATTATAAAGGACAAGGATCCTCAGGATCTAAATGAATCAGGCCTATGTATCTCTTTTTAAGAAAACTAAAAGAATTGGCAACAAGGGAAATTTCTCGACCTATATATTAAAAGTAGAGGACATCACAGTGGTGGCCTTAAACAGAGATCAGTGATTTTTAGTAAAACACCATAAGAGTGAAGCCAACTGTGTATACAAAATTTTAGCTTGTCAGTTGTGTTTGTTCTAGTGACAGGATGTATTCTGTTGTTCTCAGGAAAACTGAGTCTTCTGACTTAGTAAAGCTGCAACCTAAATTGAGAAGTAGATGCTGTGGCAAATATAAAATCTATCAATGGATCAATGTTTTATAAGCCAAATGGCAGTACTACTCTTTTTCTTCCACAGTTAGTCTCTCTTGACAGTACTTTTACGGACAAATAAACAAAAAAAAACCACAACCCAACAAAAAACCCTCAACTTCTGTATGCTCATGAATAAAAAAGAACCATTGATATGCTGTAAATATCAGTTGGTAATCAGATTCAAATATCATCAATAATACAAGATTAGAGGGTTGCCAATCCCCAGAAAGGTTACAAACAGATCAATACTAAAATTGTTTGAGTTTTGTCCTCAGTAATCCATCTGCAAATATTCCTGAATGGTAGATGCATTATATAGCTTGGACTAAGTGCAAGTAAACCCACCTGGAGCACTGCATTCAGCTCTGGAGCCCTCAGCACAGGAAGGACATGGAACTGTTGGAGCGGGTCCAGAGGAGGGCCACAAAAGTGATCCGAGGCCTGGAGCACCTCTGCTATGAGGACAGGCTGAGAGAGCTGGGGTTGTTCAGCCTGGAGAAGAGGAGGCTGTGGGGAGACATTATTGTGGCCTTCCAGTACTTAAAGGGGGACTACAGAAAAGATGGGGACAATCTCTTTCACCAGGCCTATTGTGACCGGACAAAGGGTAATGGTTTTAAACTAAAGGAGGGTAGATTTAGACTGGATATAAGGAAGAAATTTTTTACAGTGCAATTGGTGAAACACTGGAAGAGGTTTCCCAGAGAGGTGGTAGATGCCCCATCCCTAGAAACATTCAAGGTCAGGTTGGATGGGGTTCTGAGCAGCCTGATGTAGTTGAAGATGTTCCTGCTCACTGCATGGGGTTGGACTAGATGACCTCTAAAGGCCGATTCCGACCTAAACCATTCTATGATTCTATGAAGCAGCTGTGCTGATAATTCTATTGTGAAGGGTTATTTTGCCCATCTCAATCCATATTGATCCAAGTTGCTCACTGATAAAAATGTAATGCTGGAAGAGGACTTCAGGAGTGTCATTCCTAAACAGCAGCCCAAAAAATCCTAGCTTGTTTTTTTAAAATTCATTACAGACAGGAAAATTATATTAGGCTGCAAAACTTATTTCAATAATCAATTACCTTATTAAATTAAATTATGTTTATATTAATTTCCAGGTGTCAGGCTCCAAACTTTTTATACTTAATGAAATGTTATAAACTCTACATTTACTGCAGTGTCAAAGTATATGTATATTTTTTACTCCTGGAAAACTTAATATGTTTTATACCTACAACCTATATTATCTTGCTTGTATTCGTAATAACTTTCATTGTTAACCTCAAAAAACTAACAATTCTACTCACTACATAGGCAGTTTATACAGTGCTTAAATCACTTCTAATATTCTTTTAACAAACTAAATAGATTAAATGTCCATCACAACATTGAAATTCTCTTTTTTTATCCATTCTTATGATTCCATGTTGAACACCTTCCAATAATTTAAGCATTTCAGCTACTCTTTTTTTCAGTGAACACTGAAAATTAATACTGCGTTACAGTAGTGTGAATAGTAGAACGCAGCTAAGGGTCAGTTGCTGGAAATGAAGTAGTATTACCAGTGTCAACTGCAGAGGTAATACAAAGTCCATATTTTTTTCCATATTTTTTTTTTGTTTAAACTTTTCTTAGCCCTCTGACCACAACACTGAAGCAGGGTCTTATCTTTAGCAAATTAATTACCATGGTCAATAAGTTTTTCAGGACAAAGCAGTCAATTTGGGATGAGTGCCCTATACTTTTAATTATGTCTTTCTTTTTAGGATATAACCTCATTATTTGTCCTTATGAAATGACAGGTTGCCTGGTAGAACTCAGTTTACCAAGAATTCCAGGACTTTAGGTAAAAGTATGCTTTTTCCCAGGTCATTGCTAACATAGTTTAGAAATAAAAAGTGGATTTTATCAGTGAAAGTTTCTGGAAACAGAACTGCTTGATGATAATTCCCCAATAACTACATAATATTTATTTTGATTTTGTATTATTTTAATTTCTTCAGAAAATAAATTTATTTGAAATTATAACTCTGTAATGATAATGGTAACACCACTGACACGTATTGCCTCTATTTATTTGCAGTATATTGATATTAAGTCCCTGTTTCATGACATTTGTTCATCACCAACAGGATCATAATGAATACTTTCCTCCTTTAGTATATAACTTTACTGCTCCTGGTAATGATAAGAAAGACAGAGATGGGTTTATCTTCCACTGAAATAACTGCCAATAGTCCTGGATAGAGATAAATCAGGAAAGGGGGCATGACTGGTGCACCTTACTCATGGAATTATATTAGTTGTCAAATTTGTGGTTTAGGGAGTAATATTCCCATAATCTTATTGGCAAAGAAAGTTTTTGTTTGTTTGTTTTTCACCTTTCCTTTATGGCATAATGCATTTTCCTGGAATTTTGCTTAAAAAATTGCTTTTAAACGTAGGAATCTAGGACATTGGTGATATTTCTGTCCTCTCATCCTGACATTGTAATTTTGAACAATTTTTTAAATACAGGTGTTGTTACTGAGAGTCAGGAAGTAGCTGTGATGATATGTGAAGCTGAACAAAGTATCTTTTAAGTAGTTATAGAGATAGCACTGCTGGAAGTAATAACAATATGGGAACTTTATTATATCATTATATTTCACATATAATGGCAAAGCTGTGCTATTTCTGATTTTGTTTCCTAGAAAATTAAATAAAAACAAGATCATAGTTAATGTTTGTTTCTTCTGTCAAACAGGAATACTATGAAAAGATAACAAACTATTTACTGAAGCAATTTAGTCAGAAGAACTTGAAAGCAGAGAGGGTCCAAAATTTATATCACTCACAGTTGTAAAAATTTCCATGTTGTTTCCTAAGGGAGTACGTAAGTACTTGTACTGAGGTAGCTTGTAGAAAAGATCTGTAAATCTCACAGGAAGAAGTAGCCAGTAAATTAAGGGTACTCAGAAATCCTACAAATAGTGGAAAAAATGCTGATCATCAAAGCAAATTTTCTTAATGATTAGTGAGTTACAAACATAAATCAAGTTAAACTTTACATAGTAAATTTAAATTAAAAAAAATAACAAAAGTTCTCTGATACAAAACAAAACAAAGGCAGACACATGGATAGTAATCGTAGCTAAGATATGACGCAGAATAAAACTGATTTTTTTTCTGCAGTTCTCAGTAAGAAAACAAAGCAGATAATGAGAATCAATTTTCAGAAAAAAAAACAACAAACAACTGAACTGAAACCTAACAGTTTAATGAACAACCTTTAAGATTTCTGTATCATCTCCCTCTTAGATCATTGAATCAACTTGTGTATAATGTCATCAACCAAGTGAGAAAGTTTTTTAATTAAAAATATCAGTTCACGGTGGATACTTTTTCACTGCAAAAGTATCAAATATTGTACTTATGTGAAGGAGTAAAAATTACTAACTTTATCTGGATATCATACAACACCAATTTTAAAGAAAACAGCAATTAAAGATATAGGGACATGAGAAATAAATTTAAATAGTTTTTTCCAAAGGTAGTTTCTACCAGAGTAATCTGGTAGCTTTCTTCAGTCAAGAGAATTGTGATATGTCTAACCTACCCAGATTTTAGTAAAATATTTTAGTTTAGCACCACAGGGGAAATTATTAGTGAAGCTGCAGAAGATGAGATGTAGAACTGTAAATTGTGTAGCTGGCCAAAGGAGAGATGTCAACAAAAGTGTTCTGAAAGAGGACTATGAGACTTGCTGCAATTTGTTCCTTAAGAATTTGTCTTTGGTAACTATAACGTGACTGTTATTAGTGACTGGCTCAAAAAAGGTAAGTTTGATAATAAAATATTCTAATTATGTGGTGATGAGAGATGCTATTAATGCAGAAGATTAAAATAGCATATGGAAAGAGTTGGGTGACCTTGAAAGGTTGAGTAATAGATTGACATTAAAAGGTGTATGTGCAAGTTCAGATAAAGGGTAATTTGTAGCTCTCATATTCCTACCATACATATTATGCATACCACCACTTATGTGTAGATCTGGTCAGTCATGTATGGTATGAAGGTGAATTATGAATACAAGGTGATTAGAAAGAGGCCACTAAAGCTGTCTGTGAAATACGAGCACACTGTATGAAAAGCAACTGAGAAACTTAGTGAATGAAGTGGCACATTTGGAAAAATATTGGTTTTGTATGCCCTACCAAACAGTAATTCAAGAACAAAACAAAAAAAATGCCAAGTCAAAACCTATTAAATTTACAGGATAAAATTCACAGCAAAATAAAAATAAGTATAAATAATTATATAAAACCGTAATATTTTCTGGGAAGAAATGAAATAAATTTGGTGTTATTGGAGGTTGACCTTCTAGGCAAAAGCTTTAGTTACATTTAAGATGGCTCTTTCTCTGTTTCTGGAGGTCATCTATGAAAAACAATTTGATGGATGAATTCAGCAGCACAGGAAGTCCCTTCCAGTCCTTTATTTCTAAAACATCTTCTCATATGAAGTTGAATACTTCCATATAACTAAGAATTGCATCAGAGCTATGACATTGCAGTGGATGTTATCTTGACTTCAGTAAGGCATTCAACACTGTCTCCCATAACATCCGCATAGACAAGCTAAGGAAGTGTAGGTTAGATGAGAGGACAGTGAGGTGGACAGAGAACTGGCTCAACAACAGAGCTCAGAGTGTTGATCAACAGGGCAGAGTCTGGTTGGAGGCTGGTAATTAGCAGTGCTTCCCAGGGGTCTGTGCTGGATCCAGACCTGTTTAATATATTCATCAATGACCTGGACAAAGGGATAGAGTGCAACCTCAGCCAGTTCACTGATGATATCAAGCTGGGAAGAGTGGCTGATACACTGGAAGGCTGTGCTGCCCTTCAGTGAGACCTGGAGAGGCTGGAGAGCTGGGCCAAGGGGAAACTCATGAAATTCAACAAGAGCAAATGTAAGGTCCTGAACCTGGGAAGGAACAACCCCATGCACCAGTACAGGCTGGGGGTTGATCTGATGGAAAGTGGCTCTGTTGAGAAGGACCTGGGAGTGCTGGTGGACAGCAAGGTGACCCTGAGCCAGCAATGTGCCCTTGTGGCCAAGAAGACCAATGGTATCCTGGGGTGCATTAAAAGGATGTGGCCAGCAGATTGAGGAAGGTTATCCTGCCCCTCTACTCTGCCCTAGTGAGACCACATTTGGTGTACTGTGTCCAGTTTTGGCACGCCCAGTTTAAGAAAGACAGGGAACTGCTTGAGCAAGTCCAGTGGAGAACTACAAAGATAATCAAGGGACTAGAGCATCTCCCTTATGAGGAAAGGCTGAGAGACCTGCGTTTGTTCAGCCTGTAGAAGAGAAGACTGAGGGGGGATCTTATCAATGCTTATAAATATCTGAAGGATGGGTGTCAAAACGATAGGGCTGGACTCTTTTCAGTGGTGCTCAGAGCAAGGACAAGGGGCAATGGGCACAAGTTGGAAAGTTGGAGCACAGGAACTTCCATCTCAATATGAGAAAAATCATCTTTCCTGTGAGGGTGCCAGAGCACTGGAACAGGCTGCCCAGGGAGGCTGTGGAGTCTCCTTCCCTGGAGACGTTCAAAATCCACCTGGATACATTCCTGTGTCCCCTGCTCTAGGTGTACCTGAACAAGCAGGGGGGTTGGATGAGATGATCTCCGGAGGTCCCTTCCAAGCCCTACCATTCTTTGATTCTGTGGTTCTGTGACATATACCAGTCATGTAATCTGATGAAAAATATTAGAAAATTGATAACTTCTGTCTTCAATTAATCAGTATTGATTTAGACTTTCCATATTATCTGTTTTGAATCCTTTAGTCTTTGAGCCCTGCATGAAATGTTCCACTGTATTCCTGGGATCAGTTAGGTTGTGGTCATATAATTACAAGGCTCATCTTGCTTGCCTTTTTGAAGTATTGACCTGTTAGCTTTCTTCCAGTCCTTTGGAGCTTCCCTAGTGTTCCAAGACTTATTGAAAAATCAATGTCAATTGTCTAGAGAGCTCTTCACTAGCTCTTTTAAAATTATTGAATGCAAGACTGATTTAAAAATATCTAGTTTTAGTAGTTGCCACTTAACAGCCTCCAGAGTTACTGTGGGAGTGGGAGGTATTTCATCATTATCGGATATGACTATAGAATTGCGACTATTTCTAAATACAAAGAGATCATGAGTATATTTCTGCTTCTTCTGCATTAATATTGCAATAGTTATAAGATTTTCTTATATTAATAGATAAATATCAGTGCTAGGATTTCTTCTGCAGTTGCTATTTTATTGTGAAGAGTTGGCAGTTTCTTATTTATACTCATTGCTACTAAATTAAATTTTATCTGAATCCTAGTTAATAAAGTACTTATCTGGGTATGAATTTTTATGGAATTAGTAACTTCTTTAAATTTAAAATATTTAGCAAAAAAAAACATAAAGCAACTTAACTGCACTGCTGTAGTTTTAGAATACTGCGGAAAAAACATGCTCTTATATTTGTTTTGGTTTTGTGCTCAGGGAATAATATCTTCACACCTCAATCTTATGAAAATATACCTTCCCCTTTTGTGTCTATTTTAGTCAGAAAAGTTTTGCTTCCCTGAGGTATTCCTTTAGATGCAGCATTTCTCTGTTCTCTTTCCTGTACCTAGGGAAAGTTTCCTTTTCTTCCTCCCCAACAGATCTTCATATTGGGCAAGTAGCCCCTTCTCAAAAGCTCATATAGGCCTTTTAATTCTTTAGGATAATTTTAATAATGCCAAAAACTTGCTTGAGACACCTGCTACAGCAGAATTATTATTAATATTTAGAAGTATCTTACTCATGTATTCTTAAGGGAATGTTCCTATACTCTTCACAGACACTTTATGAAAGATTAATTTGAACAAGTTTTCATTATTAATGTGCATTTAGAAGCTGATTCATCTCATCCTAAAGCCAATATTTAAAATAGGTTGGATGACTCATGCCTAGAGAGCGTCCATTTCTTTCTACTGCCTCTAAGAATAGCCTCAGATGGACACTTATGTAGCTAAAAGGTGAAATTTACCCTGTTTCTTGATCACTTTTGTCATTGACAGTGCTACCACTGCATAGCTTTTCAAGTTCTGTTCTAACATAGCCCTATTCTAGTCAAAATTCTCTCATAATTAATTTTCCATTGTCAGCATGTCTCGTGCCTTGTTAATAGTTTAGGTCTTGACTATCACAGATGCTCTATCCAAAGCTCTGCCAACACTGTGTCTGAAACAGTTTAGAAAAACCACATAGTCCTCTTGATTTGTTGGCATATCAAAGTTCTAACATGTTGCATGGTTTGAATATTTTGGTTTTAGCTTCTGCAGTGCTCTCTGAGATGAGGCTGTTATTTTGGTTAAACAAAACCCTTCAGGGAAGTACTTCATAGTCATCTATGCTAACATGTGCAGTGATATTCAGATTAATTTCTGAATTTCCAGTGACTGATACCTGGAAAACTCGGGCTGAAAATTATGATCATGGAACCGAGCCCACTTTAGCCATAGTTCCATCTACAGTACCTTAGGAATTATATATTATAGAATCTGCTTCCTCTAATTCCTTCTGATTCCTTCGAGATTTCTTCTTCCAGTTTTAGACCATTGGGATTCTGATCAGTCAACAGACAGGCACCATAGTCTCACTTTTACCTTCTTGTATATTTGAAGCTCTACTTTTTCTTCCTTTAGTTGCATCTTCTTGCTATTTAAACTTACTTTCAAACTATATTCTTCTGTGATGGCTTTTAAGTATTGTGAAGCTGTGGCAGTAAGGTCATGTGCAGCCACAAGGTGAATATATCAAACTGCACAATTGTATAGACATTGACGCTCAATGAGTAAAAGCCATCTCTCAAAATAAATATACTGTCTCTCAGCTCATGACCTTATTGCAGGGACTTGTAGAGAAAGAGGTGTCTTCAGAGAGCCATCTCACCTTTCTCAGGCAACTATTCTGGATGAGATAAATTACCACCCCAGAAGAGTATAATTCATCCTGCTTAACTTTAGGAATGTAAAAGATAAATATCTACATAAAAATTAATTGCCCTCAAATACCTTCACAGTCAGAGGAAAACAGTTATGGTGTGTTTCTGTTGATGTTTTTGGCTTATAGAATCATAGAATCATTTAGGTTGGTAAAGACCCTTAACATCATCGAGTCCAAATGTGCACATAGCACTGCCAAGTCCACCACTAAACTGTTTCCCTAAGCACCAAATCTACACATCTTTTAAATACCTCCAGGGATGGTGACACAACCATTTCCCTATACACCCTGTTCCAATGCTTGACAACCCTTTTGGTGAAGAAAATTTTCCTAATATCCAATATAAGCCTCCCCTGCTGCAACTTAAGGCTGTTTCTTTTCATCCTATCACTTGATATTTGGGAGGAGAGACTGACACCTACCTCATTAAAACCTTCTTTCAGGTAGTTGTGGAGAGCGAGAAAGTACCCCCTCAGCCTCCTTTGCTCCAGACGAAACAAATCCAGTAACCTCAGCCACTCTTCATAAGATTTGTGCTCTAGACCCTTCACCAGCAGATGTGTATTTTAAAATGAGATGAAACACATTGTAAAGGCCTATTTCTTTTCAGTGACTATTGTTATAACCTACACTGACCAGCTTTGTGGACTGTGATGTCGATGAACATGTTGCAGACATTGGTCAAAGAAATCCTAAGATGATTTTATCTGTCTTGAAGAGCCAGGTGGCTAATTTGGTCTCAAAACTCAAAGTTACAGATGTTTCATTAAACTGAGATGAACTCCACTGAGTGAGGCTATGTGCTGTTGGGACCGGTATTAATGCAGGAGATAGAAGACCCACATTCTCTTGGCTAATATATATGTAAACACTATGGTGGAGATGTAGCTTAATTAATTCCTGGCTGGCATGGACATTCTGTTACATTTTGTCTCTGATCCTATTTACCTCCACTCTTATAAACTTTTCCCTTTTGGAATACCAGCACACTGATTATTTCATTACTCTGCATATAAAAAATGTAGTCCAGCTGTGGTCAGTCACACATAGCTTTTAAGACTGAACTCAAACCATTTTCATCTGTCAACATTATGTGCAGTAAGAAATTCTTTTCAGTTGAATACAGAAATCTGATTTAGGAAGTTTTAGCATACATTATGCCAAGCACATCTGAGTACTGACAGCTCAAAACTGGCACATATGCCACTTAGGTACCTTGATAATGCAGTTTCCCAGGGTAGTTTTTTTTTTTACTTGACTGCTTTTTTTTTTTTTATTGAGGGTATTTTCTTTTCCAAACTGATTAAGACAATCAAACTTTTTTTTTTCTTTCCTAAAATCCTGAGGACATACAGGTTTTATGAAGTTGCTTAAAATATATATCTACAAATCAAAATAAGTATAAAAATGTTTCCCAAAATAAACTGTGATAAACCCCTATGTTATTTAGTTTTGCTCAAATGTATCACAGAATAAACTGAAAAGTTCACAGAAATATTCCTGAGTTCAGGAAGGTTCAGAGCAAGAAAATAACTCGTATTAATTATTAATTTAGATTTATAATTTTATTAGCTTGACCACAAATAACCCATAATTTCTTCTTCCATTGTTCATTATTTTCTATTTTACTTTTTGTTCCCTACAGTTTGAGAAATTTGTTATAATAGTGAGTTCATATTTAACATGGGTTCTTCAGATAACTTATAGCTACTGATATCTGGCTTAAAATATTTTACCTATTTTTAATGAAGAGGGGAACAGTTTCTCCTTCAGTTTTCAAAAGGTTTTAGCAATTATCTTGTACTCTTCTCTCTGTATATTGCAATACAGTAAAATCATAAATAGAATCTAGTTTTTGCCTACTACATAACAATCTATCAGCATGATAAATTTTATCAGATAGATAAATTTTTGTACTTTTCCCAACAGTAAACATTACAAGCAATACCACAATCCAATACATTCATAATTTAACAACATACACACTTATTTTCAAGAAAAGGTGACAAAACAAGATTCACTAATATAAATTATATAATTTGTTTAAGACTATGTTCTTGTTCCATAGTTTTGATGTCCATAACAGAGATTATACCATTTTATGATTTGTTAGAACATCAGTAACCATTGTTGATTTTCAGATTGGAATGAAATTAGATTCAATAGATTCAAATTTCTTAATATTTTATGTTGTGGGTTTTTTCCCCTAGAAAATCATACTTAAGTTATTAAAACTCACTGAATTACTAAAGCAAAGTCATTAAGCAACACTTACATCCTTTATGCTTTGAAAGAAAGAAGCTCTCTTGGAGTATTCTTGCTAGAATTTTTTTCTTCATTATAATCCCAGTGTCCTGGCAAACTAAAACCCTAATACATATTAGAAGAATTGAGTTGGGAAGACTTCTAAACACAAATTTCTCAGACATCCCACCTTTATTCCAGGAGAATTTTTAAAGTTTTGTTTTAAAGACTTATATGATAAAACATTCATCAGAGTAGTTGTTATCACTATTTCATTGGAATCATCAATTAATTTCATTTTCAATAATTTCTATCTTATTAACATCAAGTTCATAGTAAGTTTGAAACCATTGTATCAAAATCCTTTAGGTCAGAAGAACTTACACTAACCTTAGCACACACTGATAAAAATTCCTTAAGTTAAATAAACTTTGTATCCCATAAACCAGTACATTTTAAGTCTTCATATTGCTTCATTAGACAATTAATAAAAGAAGAAAATGCTTTCAGCTTTCAAACTCTAACACTGTCATTGCTATGCCAAGCAAAAAAGCTCATCATTAACAAGGCACAAGAATCTCTCTCATTTCTACCTGCAGTACCTTAGCTGCTGCAAATAATTGGTCAATAACAAAATTATGATTTGATAGGTGTTTATCAGCAATTAAGAAACAAGTAACAGGAGCTATTGATGTTTTTCCCTTTGACTACTGACTACTTTCCATTCTAGATTATAATGAATGATTTAAGAAAGACTCATCTTGCACACCTGTCCATCAGGTTCTAACAACAAACATTATAATGAATTAGCCCATATATGCTCCCTTCTAAAAATACTTTTGAAATTCTTTTCAATACATTCATATTCTGAGGAAACATCATGACTCCCATCTACCAGGATACCCACAAGACCAAGAAAACAGCAAAACTTTCTGTTGCACATTCTTGCAGAAAAAATTTAATGGACATTTTTTGTATGCTTAAAAACAGAATTCAAATCTTCCTCCTGGTTTTACTCCAATAATTGTAATTTATCTTATTACAACAGCATTCTTTAAAACATTTTCTTTTTCCATAGCAAAGCAAAACCATTACTGATATGGGTGTATTTCATCTGAAGTCAATGGCTTCCCTAAGTGGGCACCAATATGAATGAATTGAATGTCTGGACATCATGGACACTTAATTTTTTTTAAAATCCAAGGCATTTGTAACAATTCCTGGTAATGATTGTGTTAGGAACATTGCCAAAGCAGCTTCTAGATCAAATACACTTTTCACTAGCAGTAGATCTAGCCTTCTAGAGAAAAAAAAAATATTCTAGTGAAATTTCTTGGAGTCTTTTCCTCTCACATCAATGTAGGATTTTACTTTTCCTTAAATAATTGTTCAGCATAGTGAGTTAGGAATGCAGAATAATATGGTTTCAACCTATATTTAGCAGAGGTTTAAATCACAAAAGCATTGTTCTATGGTAAGAACATATGAGGTCACCCAAAAAAGAAAAGTCTGTGCAATCCCTTAAGAAGTAAGGTCTATCTGATCTCACTGCTTATGGTATTGGTGGCTATCCTTAGGCCAGAAAACTTTCTTCTGGTCTTACTCTTCCTTAATTTTTCTCCTCTGAAAGAAATAACTCCTACATTTTGTGCCTTTGCCTTTATGCCCAAAGTAAGGAATTCTGTAAATTACCCCAATTATGTCACAATGTAGAAAATAAATTATTCTTATCAATATGGTAGTGGCTGAAATGTATTCACCCTGTCAGATTGATCTTCAAAGAAATTACAAGATATATTTTCATCTCTTCTTAGGAATGCTGTGTCCAAATAGACTGGTTATGTTGCTAATCGTAAACACTGAATTTTATGTTAAAAAGGGATATTCACAAGCGTTATTTCTTAATTTGGTATAAGCACTTCAAATAGGTGAAAATCGTATTGATGGTCTACAACTCTAATTCTGTTGCTCATGAACCATGATTATAGAACTGGTGAATCAGTACTAAACATTTAAAATATTTCACTATGTCTTGTGTTCCATTTTGCTCTTAATACAGGGATTTTGCACCCTTTTTCAGCATTTTTGTTCTAGATTCAGACACAGCATTTTTTAAATTTGTTTCTTTGATTTTTCTCCTTAACAAATAAATCAGGAATAAAAATGCAACACTTAAAACCTACCTTATCTGATTCAAAACATTGAGACTTAATTAAGATATGTTCTATACATATTTTCTGGATCACTAGGCTCTTTGTTTTCTTCTGCCTGCCTCTACTCTGTCCCAGACTCCAGCCTCAGCAAAGTCAAAACCATACAAAGTCAAATAATAATAAAAAACATAAATACATTTTATGAAAACATATACAAAACATATACGTTTCAGAAGATAAGTTTTGTTGCAATGAACTGGCATTTTTTACTTAAAATAATTTACTTGAAATAAATCAAAACAAAGGCTGATAATCACTTCTGTGATAAATATATTTTTGTGAGGATATTTATTAGGCTAAGGTTTGACAATAGAGAACAAATAATTAGAAGTAGTCTACAGAGAAGTGGAAAGATTCACTTCTATTACTAACTATATATGTTTTGGGCATTGCAAAACTTTGAAACCCAGCAAATGGATTTAGTATTTGATTTTCTAAAGAAAAAGAAAGATAGGTAGAACATTTACCCTCTTTTTTTAATTGCCAAGGTAACTCATATAATCATTCAGAACAGAACTTCTGAAGAACTTTATAAAAATCTTTCCGTTTCTTTGCATTTCTTGAAAAAAAAAAAAGTGTTTGATTAAAATTAAAACTTTAAATAATAGTTTTAGATGCCACTATTTTGTTGTGGACATTTCCTTTGCTTCCTAAAATTGCAGTTCACTGGTACAACTAACATAAAAAAATAAACACCACCACCCCCCCCCAAAAAAACAAACAACCAACAACAAAAAAAAACCCAAACCAACCCAAAAACCCCAAGCAAACACCAGAAATAAAGTATCTTTTTTCAAGTAAGGAGCTGTAAACAGAAACCTTTGTGATCATCTGGAAAACATTTGTCAAATCAAATATATATTCTTATTGTTGTGAACTGAAATAGTGGACAGTTAAAGAAAACTGGTTTGTGCAGAAAAAAAAAAAAGAAAAATGTAACAGCAACAAAATCGAGTGAAACAGAGTAGAAAGTCGGCTGGGAAATGAACGTGTTTGTCAAGCCCCAAGGATGTGCTAGAAAAGTTGGAAAGCCAAAAACAAAAATCAGCCATTCCACTATGGCAAACCAAGCTGAAAATTCCACTCGGTTTGATAAAGGCCTGTTGCAGCCAAATAAACTGAAAGACCTAGACGTACAAAACATAAGGAGACTTCTCATCCTCCATTTATTACCATTGCCTGCTGATCTTTAAGAAGGGTCCAGATTAAGGTTTACTGAAATACTTCCTTTTCTCCTGGGGTCTTTACTCTGCCTTTCACTCTGCACTATGTATAAATTCTTAGTCCAGGGACTTGCATGCATTTTACACTGAATCAGAATAAACATTAGACATACAAATTTTCAACATGCTTGAACATGGTATCTATCCCCTAAGTCCTGTCTTTCAAAGCAGAAGCTGAATAATGTTTACCAACTCCCTGCAATTACATTGGATATTAATTTATTTGACAGAAAGCATTTATAAGAGTAAGTCCTGATGCTAAAAAGTGAATATTTGTAGGCAGTCTACAAATAATTCCTAGGGCTTTCTTTTAAAGATGATTACTGCAAATTAAATTATGTTTGATAATATTCATGGTCTGTAGAGACTGGAGAATATTAGGTTCTTGAAGTGGGATACAAGTATCTATGTTATGTACAAAACATTTGCAAAATACTGTTAGGTTTATTATCAGCGTGTGGACATTTCTAAAGAAATGGCACCTCAGTTTCCAAAGAAATGCAGTTATTCATTTATCAGTCTTTTTTGTTAATCATGAAACAAAAATAAAATAATAAAAAAAAATCCAATACGTTACATTCGTTACAAGAACACATGTTATAAGGGCAACAATAAATTCCATTTAAATAAATGGCCACACTAGATAAAATCATAACTGATCATATCTCCATTGATAATTTGCATTTTGCATATTTTGCCTATCATACCAAAGATTCTTTGGTAATAAAACTCCATGTCTTTTATTAAATTTAATAATTAATGAATCTTCTTTTAGCTACATTTACTGTGAATTGAATGTTTCACTTTTCAATAAAGACAAAGAAATAAAGCAAATAATTCAAGGTAAAAATACCTTTATAAAAGAAAATCTTGAAGATTAAATATTCCCTTCAATATTTATTTTTGGAACTTCTAAGTACTATCCTAGAAATTATAAAACTGAAATTAAAAATCTGTTTATAAGATGGAAAAGGTAAATTACATTATGAGAAATTGGTAAAAGAATATCTCAAATTTATATGAATCCAGTAAAAAATTAAAGCAAAACTTCTATTGAAATATAACTGTATTTTCCTTGGGAAAAATCCTTGTATCTCTACAGCTATATTCTCTAACTCTTCCCAGTGGTCCTTGAATATCTTTGTGTGCCTTAGGCATGAGGTATAGAAAATATTGTGACACATCTGAACAAGTGAGATGTTGCACGTATCTGGATGTCTGAAAATACACGTGATCGTTTAAAACTTGCTTTCTTCTTTTTTTTTCTTTTTCTAATGCTAGTCCTATTCTATACTAAACATCAAGCAAGAATTTCAGCTCTGAAAATATTAATTTATACAGCTCTGACATACTGACACCTGGTAACTATATGGTTGACCCTTAAGGATATATGTTTTTAAATAAGTTTCAAGAGGTCAATAATCCCTATGTGTATTTACATATTGTGGATGCAATTACATGTTTTCAAATCATATAGGGGGCATCTATACATTTATCAATACATTTATAAGCATGTGAGACCATATCAATTAGTGTCATTATGTCTGTAGTGGTTATGGTGGGGATGGAGTTAAGTTTCTTCAGAGCAGCCCATATGGTGCTGTGCTTTGCATTTGTAGCTAAAGAAGCATTGAGACCACACCAATGTCTTAGCCATTGCTGAACAATGCTTGCACAGTGTCAAGGCTTTCTCAATCTCCTCTACCCCAAGCCAGCCAGGATTAGGCAAGAAGCTGGGGGTGATATAGCCAAGACAGCTGACCCAAATTGACCCAAGTCATACAAAGCCATACCGTATAACGTCATGCTCAGGAAAATGAGGAGGGGGTGTGTGGATACTGAGGCCTTGCTTTCCTGGAAATGGATAAACATCTGCTCTGATGATGGGAAATAACAAATGAATTATTCTTTTTGCTTTGCTTGTGCACACAACCTTTGTTTTTCTTATTAAACTGTCATTATCTCTATCCACGGGTGTTTTTGCCTCCCTTCTTTTCTTCTCTTCATCCCATGGGAGAGGGGAGGGATCAAGAAGTTGGGTGGATGTTCAGCTGCTGGCTGGGGTCAATTTACCTCAGTGTCTAGTAAAAAAAGTACTGTTACCCATTATCATGTAATATAGACACGTTTGAAGAAACCAGCCTCTTTACTGGGGTTGTTGCTCAGGCAAAATTTTCAAACCAACTTCATACATTCAACTCATGTTCAACAAAAATAAACATCAAGGTAAATAAGTTGTATTTTACAGTAGATTGCTTTATGATAAGTGTAATATTTTCATGTAAAAGCACAAAATCTTCAAGAAACTCCTTATATTTCCACATAGGAATACATAAGAAATAGATGCAAAATTTAACATCTGGAGTAGGGAGGATGTGATTTTATGAGGTTACAGTTCCAAATTTATGATGTGATCTTGGTCAATCAAATAGTTGATGTTAAATGAAGTAAAAGACATTTTCTCATCTACCTAACGAGGTTTACAACATACCTCATGAGGGCATCAACTTATGGAACTTCAAAGTAATTAGTAATATTTTACCAAATAAATTCCCTGTATAGGGGTTCCCAGGGAATTAATTGAGTCTTGTAGCCTCAATTAACCAATGGACCTAAGCACATACTTCATTCTATGTCTCAGTAACTTGAATTATATTAGCTGTTCAAGTATTCTACATTGTTTAAGCTTCATTTTTACAGTTTTTTACTTGTTTAAGTAAACTTATTTATAATAATTAAAAACTTTACTTGCTTAGGTATTAATTTAATACTTAGTTTAAGTATTCTGACTGACTAGAATGTGACACATTTAAAGGGTTTGGTAAAAAGACATCTCTTCAAGAGCATGTGGTAATTGCTCTTCCCTCCTGGCAAATGTACTAGATGTTCCAGTCTCTTTTGAAAGTTTTAAGACAGAATTTGAATTAACGTATTCTAAATAATTACCAGTGATATTATTCAGTCTTGCTATTTTCCACTCTTCTTCCTGAAACAATTTCATACTTAAAATAAGAAATTCAGAATTTCTCTGAGAACTACACACATACTATTGACACTCTAAAGAAAAAGTAATCATAAAACAACATGTGTCTTTGTCTAGAAGACACATTCCTGTGTCTTTACTGTGGGAATTTATTTTTTTTTAAAAAAAAGGTGTATTCCACTGTGCTTGAAAGTACATAACATACTAAAATTGTCATTAATGAATTCTATTAGTTAGACTTCACTTTTTAACAGCTACACATATAGGCACGTCCATTATAAGCAGTTCCTTTTAAACACACCTTCTTGTCATTTCCCCTCCTCCTACCTTTCCACAGCTCCACATATTTTTGTTATGTTTGTCTGTGGATCTTTTCTCTTATTTTCCCTCCTTTTTATTGTCCTATGGTTCAAGACAAATCTGCACAACCTCATGTTTTCCTGATCCTTTTTCTCATTCTCACATCATTTTTCTTGCTAACTGCTCCAGCACCAGTTACGGAGTCCTTTACATGTACCTGTACAAATCCATCCACCGAGTGATTTATTCAACAATCCACCAAGGAAAATGGCTGATGTTGAAGAGAAAGTATTACACTGATTGCCATACAGAACAAAAATGAGTCTCTGACTCAAGGATTCTGACAGAGATCATAAGAG